>NC_091314.1:4988002-5045502 GCF_038502225.1 Cherax quadricarinatus | reverse complement strand
TAGCAGGTTCCTTGTTACGTGAGAGTGTGGACAGTAGCAGGTTCCTTGCTACTTGAGAGTGTGGACAGAAGCAGGTTCCTTGCTACTTGAGAGTGTGGACAGTAGCAGGTTCTTTTTCACTTGAGAGTGTGGACAGTAGCAGGTTACTTGCTACTTGAGAGTGTGGACAGTAGCAGGTTCTTTTTCACTTGAGAGTGTGGACAGTAGCAGGTTACTTGCTACTTGAGAGTGTGGACAGTAGCAGGTTCCTTGTTACTTGAGAGTGTGGACAGTAGCAGGTTCTTTTTCACTTGAGAGTGTGGACAGTAGCAGGTTCCTTGCTACTTGAGAGTGTGGACAGTAGCAGGTTCTTTTTCACTTGAGAGTGTGGACAGTAGCAGGTTCTTTTTCACTTGAGAGTGTGGACAGTAGCAGGTTCCTTGTAAGTTGAGAGTGTGGACAGTAGCAGGTTCCTTGCTACTTGAGAGCGTGGACAGTAGCAGGTTCCTTGTTACTTGAGAGTGTGGACAGTAGCAGGTTCCTTGTTACTTGAGAGTGTGGACAGTAGCAGGTTCCTTTTTACTTGAGAGTGTGGACAGTAGCAGGTTCCTTGTTACTTGAGAGTGTGGACAGTAGCAGGTTCCTTATTACTTGAGAGTGTGGACAGTAGCAGGTTCCTTGTTACTTGAGAGTGTGGACAGTAGCAGGTTCCTTGCTACTTGAAAGTGTGGGCAGTAGCAGGTTCCTTGCTACTTGAGAGTGTGGACAGTAGGAGGTTCCTTGTTACTTGAGAGTGTGGACAGTAGCAGGTTCCTTATTACTTGAGAGTGTGGACAGTAGCAGGTTCCTTGTTACTTGAGAGTGTGGACAGTAGCAGGTTCCTTGCTACTTGAGAGTGTGGGCAGTAGCAGGTTCCTAGCTACTTGAGAGTGTGGACAGTAGCAGGTTCCTTGTTACTTGAAGGTGTGGACAGTAGCAGGTTCCTTGTTACTTGAGAGTGTGGACAGTAGCAGGTTCCTTGTTACTTGAGAGTGTGGACAGTAGCAGGTTCCTAGCTACTTGAGAGTGTGGACAGTAGCCGGTTCCTTGTTACTTGAGAGTGTGGACAGTAGCAGGATCATAGCTACTTGAGAGTGTGGACAGTAGCAGGTTCCTTGTTACTTGAGAGTGTGGACAGTAGCAGGATCCTTGCTACTTGAGAGTTTGTACAGTAGCAGGTTCCTTGCTACTTGAGAGTGTGGACAGTAGCAGGTTCCTAGCTACTTAAGAGTGTGGACAGTAGCAGGTTCCTTGTTACTTGAGAGTGTGGACAGTAGCAGTTTCCTTGCTACTTGAGAGTGTGGACAGTAGCAGGTTCCTTGCTACTTGAGAGTGTGGACAGTAGCAGGATCCTTGCTACTTGAGAGTGTGGACAGTAGCAGGATCCTTGCTACTTGAGAGTGTGGACAGTAGCAGGATCCTTGCTACTTGAGAGTGTGGACAGTAGCAGGTTCCTTGCTACTTGAGAGTGTGGACAGTAGCAGGATCCTTGCTACTTGAGAGTGTGGACAGTAGCAGGATCCTTGCTACTTGAGAGTGTGGACAGTAGCAGGTTCCTTGCTACTTGAGAGTGTGGACAGTAGCAGGTTCCTTGCTACTTGAGAGTGTGGACAGTAGCAGGTTCCTAGCTACTTGAGAGTGTGGACAGTAGCAGGTTCCTTGCTACTTGAGAGTGTGGACAGTAGCAGGATCCTTGCTACTTGAGAGTGTGGACAGTAGCAGGATCCTAGCTACTTGAGAGTGTGGACAGTAGCAGGTTCCTTATTACTTGAGAGTGTGGACAGTAGCAGGTTCCTTGCTACTTGAGAGTGTGGACAGTAGCAGGTTCCTTGCTACTTGAGAGTGTGGACAGTAGCAGGTTCCTTGCTACTTGAGAGTGTGGACAGTAGCAGGTTCCTTGCTACTTGAGAGTGTGGACAGTACCAGGTTCCTTGCTACTTGAGAGTGTGGACAGTAGCAGGTTCCTTTTTACTTGAGAGTGTGGACAGTAGCAGGTTCCTTGTTACTTGAGAGTGTGGACAGTAGAAGATTCCTTGCTACTTGAGAGTGTGGACAGTAGCAGGTTCCTTGTTACTTGAGAGTGTGGACAGTAGCAGGTTCCTCGCTACTTGAGAGTGTGGACAGTAGCAGGTTCCTTGTTACTTTAGAGTGTGGACAGTAGCAGGTTCCTTGTTACTTGAGAGTGTGGACAGTAGCAGGTTCCTTGTTACTTGAGAGTGTGGACAGAAGCAGGTTCCTTGCTACTTGAGAGTGTGGACAGTAGCAGGTTCCTTGCTACTTGAGAGTGTGGACAGTAGCAGGTTCCTTGTTACTTGAGAGTGTGGACAGAAGCAGGTTCCTTGTTACTTGAGAGTGTGGACAGTAGCAGGTTCCTTGTTACTTTAGAGTGTGGACAGTAGCAGGTTCCTTGTTACTTGAGAGTGTGGACAGTAGCAGGTTCCTTCTTACTTGAGAGTGTGGACAGTAGCAGGTTCCTTGCTACTTGAGAGTGTGGACTGAAGCAGGTTCCTTGTTACTTGAGAGTGTGGACAGTAGCAGGTTCCTTGTTACTTGAGAGTGTGGACAGTAGCAGGTTCCTTTTTACTTGAGAGTGTGGACAGTAGCAGGTTCCTTGCTACTTGAGAGTGTGGACAGTAGCAGGTTCCTTGTTACTTGAGAGTGTTGACGGTAGCAGGTTCCTTGCTACTTGAGAGAGTGGACTGAAGCAGGTTCCTTGCTACTTGAGAGTGTGGACAGTAGCAGGTTCCTAGCTACTTGAGAGTGTGGACAGTAGCAGGTTCCTTGTTACTTGAGAGTGTGGACAGTAGCAGGTTCCTTGCTACTTGAGAGTGTGGACAGCAGCAGGTTACTAGCTACTTGAGAGTGTGGACAGTAGCAGGTTCCTAGCTACTTGAGAGTGTGGACAGTAGCAGGTTCCTTGTTACTTGAGAGTGTGGACAGTAGCAGGTTCCTTGCTACTTGAGAGTGTGGACAGCAGCAGGTTACTAGCTACTTGAGAGTGTGGACAGTAGCAGGTTCCTTGTTACTTGAGAGTGTGGACAGTAGCAGGTTCCTTGCTACTTGAAAGTGTACACAGTAGTAGGTTCCTTGTTACTTGAGAGTGTGGACAGTAGCAGGTTCCTTGTTACTTGAGAGTGTGGACAGTAGCAGGTTCCTTGTTACTTGAGAGTGTGGACAGTAGCAGGTTCCTTGCTACTTGAGAGTGTGGACAGTAGCAGGTTCCTTGTTACTTGAGAGTTTGGACAGAAGCAGGTTCCTTGTTACTTGAGAGTGTGGACAGTAGCAGGTTCCTTGCTACTTGAGAGTGTGGACAGTAGCAGGTTCCTTGTTACTTGAGAGTGTGGACAGTAGCAGGTTCCTTGTTACTTGAGAGTGTGGACAGTAGCAGGTTCCTTGTTACTTGAGAGTGTGGACAGTAGCAGGTTCCTTGCTACTTGAGAGTGTGGACAGTAGCAGGTTCCTTGTTACTTGAGATTGTGGACAGTAGCAGGTTCCTTGTTACTTGAGAGTGTGGACAGTAGCATGTTCCTTGCTACTTGAGAGTGTGGACAGTAGCAGGTTCCTTGTTACTTGAGAGTGTGGACAGTAGCAGGTTCCTTGCTACTTGAGAGTGTGGACAGTAGCAGGTTACTTGCTACTTGAGAGTGTAGACAGAAGCAGGTTCCTTGCTACTTGAGAGTGTGGACAGTAGCAGGTTCCTTGTTACTTGAGAGTGTGGACAGTAGCAGGTTCCTTGCTACTTGAGAGTGTGGACAGTAGCAGGTTCCTTGCTACTTGAGAGTGTGGACAGTAGCAGGTTCCTTGCTACTTGAGAGTGTGGACAGTAGCAGGTTCCTTGCTACTTGAGAGTGTGGACAGTAGCAGGTTCCTTGTTACTTGAGAGTGTGGACAGTAGCAGGTTCCTTGTTACTTGAGAGTGTGGGCAGTAGCAGGTTCCTTGTTACTTGAGAGTGTGGACAGTAGCAGGTTCCTTGCTACTTGAGAGTGTGGACAGTAGCAGGTTCCTTGCTACTTGAGAGTGTGGACAGTAGCAGGTTCCTTGCTACTTGAGAGTGTGGACAGTAGCAGGTTCCTTGCTACTTGAGAGTGTGGACAGTAGCAGGTTCCTTGTTACTTGAGAGTGTGGACAGTAGCAGGTTCCTTGTTACTTGAGAGTGTGGGCAGTAGCAGGTTCCTAGCTTTTTGAGAGTGTGGACAGTAGCAGGTTCCTTGTTACTTGAGAGTGTGGACAGAAGCAGGTTCCTTGCTATTTGAGAGTGTGGACAGTAGCAGGTTCCTTGCTACTTGAGAGTGTGGACAGTAGCAGGTTCCTTGCTACTTGAGAGTGTGGACAGAAGTAGGTTCCTTGCTACTTGAGAGTGTGGACAGTAGCAGGTTCCTTGTTACTTTAGAGTGTGGACAGAAGCAGGTTCCTTGCTACTTGAGAGTGTGGACAGTAGCAGATTCCTTGTTACTTGAGAGTGTGGACAGAAGCAGGTTCCTTGCTACTTGAGAGTGTGGACAGTAGCAGGTTCCTTGTTACTTGAGAGTGTGGACAGTAGCAGGTTCCTTGTTACTTGAGAGTGTGGACAGTAGCAGGTTCCCTGTTACTTGAGAGTGTGGACAGTAGCAGGTTCCTTGTTACTTTTGAGTGTGGACAGTAGCAGGTTCCTTGTTACTTGAGAGTGTGGACAGTCTCAGGTTCCTTGTTACTTGAGAGTGTGGACAGTAGCAGGTTCCTTGCTACTTGAGAGTGTGGACTGAAGCAGGTTCCTTGCTGCTTGAGAGTGTGGACAGTAGCAGGTTCCTTGTTACTTGAGAGTGTGGACAGTAGCAGGTTCCTTGTTACTTGAGAGTGTGGACAGTAGCAGGTTCCTTGTTACTTGAGAGTGTGGACAGTAGCAGGTTCCTTGCTACTTGAGAGTGTGGACTGAAGCAGGCTCCTTGCTACTTGAGAGTGTGGACAGTAACAGGTTCCTTGTTACTTGAGAGTGTGGACAGTAGCAGGTTCCTTGTTACTTGAGAGTGTGGACAGTAGCAGGTTCCTTGTTAATTGAGAGTGTGGACAGTAGCAGGTTCCTTGTTACTTGAGAGTGTGGACAGTAGCAGGTTCCTTGCTACTTGAGAGTGTGGACAGTAGCAGGTTCCTTGTTACTTGAGAGTGTGGACAGTAGCAGGTTCCTTGTTACTTGAGAGTGTGGACAGTAGCAGGTTCCTTGCTACTTGAGAGTGTGGACAGTAGCAGGTTCCTTGTTACTTGAGAGTGTGGACAGTAGCAGGTTCCTTGCTACTTGAGAGAGTGGACAGTAGCAGGTTCCTTGCTACTTGAGAGAGTGGACAGTAGCAGGTTCCTTGTTACTTGAGAGTGTGGACAGTAGCAGGTTCCTTGTTACTTGAGAGTGTGGACAGTAGCACGTTCCTTGCTACTTGAGAGTGTGGACAGTAGCAGGTTCCTTGTTACTTGAGAGTGTGGACAGTAGCAGGTTCCTTGCTACTTGAGAGTGTGGACAGTAGCAGGTTCCTTGCTACTTGAGAGAGTGGACAGTAGCAGGTTCCTTGTTACTTGAGAGTGTGGACAGTAGAAGGTTCCTTGCTACTTGAGAGTGTGGACAGTAGCAGGTTCCTTGTTACTTGAGAGTGTGGACAGTAGCAGGTTCCTTGCTACTTGAGAATGTGGACAGTAGCAGGTTCCTTGCTACTTGAGAGTGTGGACAGTAGCAGGTTCCTTGTTACTTGAGAGTGGACAGTAGCAGGTTCCTTGTTACTTGAGAATGTGGACAGTAGCAGGTTCCTTGTTACTTGAAAGTGTGGACAGTAGCAGGTTCCTTGTTACTTGAGAGTGTGGACAGTAGCAGGTTCCTTGTTACTTGAGAGTGTGGACAGTAGCAGGTTCCTTGTTACTTGAGAGTGTGGACAGTAGCAGGTTCCTTGTTACTTGAGAGTGTGGACAGTAGCAGGTTCCTTGTTACTTTAGAGTGTGGACAGTAGCAGGTTCCTTGTTACTTGAGAGTGTGGACAGTAGCAGGTTCCTTGCTACTTGAGAGTGTGGACAGTAGCAGGTTCCTTGTTACTTGAGAGTGTGGACAGTAGCAGGTTCCTTGTTACTTGAGAGTGTGGACAGTAGCAGGTTCCTTGTTACTTGAGAGTGGACAGTAGCAGGTTCCTTGTTACTTGAGAATGTGGACAGTAGCAGGTTCCTTGTTACTTGAGAGTGTGGACAGTAGCAGGTTCCTTGTTACTTGAGAGTGTGGACAGTAGCAGGTTCCTTGTTACTTGAGAGTGTGGACAGTAGCAGGTTCCTTGTTACTTGAGAGTGTGGACAGTAGCAGGTTCCTTGTTACTTGAGAGTGTGGACAGTAGCAGGTTCCTTGTTACTTGAGAGTGTGGACAGTAGCAGGTTCCTTGTTACTTGAGAGTGTGGACAGTAGCAGGTTCCTTGTTACTTGAGAGTGTGGACAGTAGCAGGTTCCTTGTTACTTTAGAGTGTGGACAGTAGCAGGTTCCTTGTTACTTGAGAGTGGACAGTAGCAGGTTCCTTGTTACTTGAGAATGTGGACAGTAGCAGTTTCCTTGTTACTTGAGAGTGTGGACAGTAGCAGGTTCCTTGTTACTTGAGAGTGTGGACAGTAGCAGGTTCCTTGTTACTTGAGAGTGGACAGTAGCAGGTTCCTTGCTACTTGAGAGTGTGGACAGTAGCAGGTTCCTTGTTACTTGAGAGTGTGGACAGTAGCAGGTTCCTTGCTACTTGAGAGTGTTGACAGTAGCAGGTTCCTTGTTACTTGAGAGTGTGGACAGTAGCAGGTTCCTTGCTACTTGAGAGTGTGGACAGTAGCAGGTTCCTTGCTACTTGAGAGTGTGGACAGTAGCAGGTTCCTTGTTACTTGAGAGTGTGGACAGTAGCAGGTTCCTTGCTACTTGAGAATGTGGACAGTAGCAGGTTCCTTGCTACTTGAGAGTGTGGACAGTAGCAGGTTCCTTGCTACTTGAGAATGTGGACAGTAGCAGGTTCCTTGTTACTTGAGAGTGTGGACAGTAGCAGGTTCCTTGCTACTTGAGAATGTGGACAGTAGCAGGTTCCTTGTTACTTGAGAGTGTGGACAGTAGCAGGTTCCTTGTTACTTGAGAGTGTGGACAGTAGCAGGTTCCTTGTTACTTGAGAGTGTGGACAGTAGCAGGTTCCTTGCTACTTGAGAATGTGGACAGTAGCAGGTTCCTTGCTACTTGAGAGTGTGGACAGTAGCAGGTTCCTTGTTACTTGAGAGTGTGGACAGTAGCAGGTTCCTTGCTACTTGAGAATGTGGACAGTAGCAGGTTCCTTGTTACTTGAGAGTGTGGACAGTAGCAGGTTCCTTGTTACTTGAGAGTGTGGACAGTAGCAGGTTCCTTGTTACTTGAGAGTGTGGACAGTAGCAGGTTCCTTGCTTCTTGAGAGTGTGGACAGTAGCAGGTTCCTTGTTACTTGAGAGTGTGGACAGTAGCAGGTTCCTTGTTACTTGAGAGTGTGGACAGTAGCAGGTTCCTTGTTACTTGAGAGTGGACAGTAGCAGGTTCCTTGTTACTTGAGAATGTGGACAGTAGCAGGTTCCTTGTTACTTGAGAGTGTGGACAGTAGCAGGTTCCTTGTTACTTGAGAGTGTGGACAGTAGCAGGTTCCTTGTTACTTGAGAGTGTGGACAGTAGCAGGTTCCTTGTTACTTGAGAGTGTGGACAGTAGCAGGTTCCTTGTTACTTGAGAGTGTGGACAGTAGCAGGTTCCTTGTTACTTGAGAGTGTGGACAGTAGCAGGTTCCTTGTTACTTGAGAGTGTGGACAGTAGCAGGTTCCTTGTTACTTGAGAGTGTGGACAGTAGCAGGTTCCTTGTTACTTTAGAGTGTGGACAGTAGCAGGTTCCTTGTTACTTGAGAGTGGACAGTAGCAGGTTCCTTGTTACTTGAGAATGTGGACAGTAGTTGGTTCCTTGTTACTTGAGAGTGTGGACAGTAGCAGGTTCCTTGTTACTTGAGAGTGTGGACAGTAGCAGGTTCCTTGTTACTTGTGAGTGGACAGTAGCAGGTTCCTTGCTACTTGAGAGTGTGGACAGTAGCAGGTTCCTTGTTACTTGAGAGTGTGGACAGTAGCAGGTTCCTTGCTACTTGAGAGTGTGGACAGTAGCAGGTTGCTTGTTACTTGAGAATGTGGACAGTAGCAGGTTCCTTGCTACTTGAGAGTGTGGACAGTAGCAGGTTCCTTGCTACTTGAGAGTGTGGACTGTAGCAGGTTCCTTGTTACTTGAGAGTGTGGACAGTAGCAGGTTCCTTGCTACTTGAGAATGTGGACAGTAACAGGTTCCTTGCTACTTGAGAGTGTGGACAGTAGCAGGTTCCTTGCTACTTGAGAATGTGGACAGTAGCAGGTTCCTTGTTACTTGAGAGTGTGGACAGTAGCAGGTTCCTTGCTACTTGAGAATGTGGACAGTAGCAGGTTCCTTGCTACTTGAGAGTGTGGACAGTAGCAGGTTCCTTGCTACTTGAGAATGTGGACAGTAGCAGGTTCCTTGTTACTTGAGAGTGTGGACAGTATCAGGTTCCTTGCTACTTGAGAATGTGGACAGTAGCAGGTTCCTTGTTACTTGAGAGTGTGGACAGTAGCAGGTTCCTTGTTACTTGAGAGTGTGGACAGTAGCAGGTTCCTTGTTACTTGAGAGTGTGGACAGTAGCAGGTTCCTTGCTACTTGAGAATGTGGACAGTAGCAGGTTCCTTGCTACTTGAGAGTGTGGACAGTAGCAGGTTCCTTGTTACTTGAGAGTGTGGACAGTAGCAGGTTCCTTGCTACTTGAGAATGTGGACAGTAGCAGGTTCCTTGTTACTTGAGAGTGTGGACAGTAGCAGGTTCCTTGCTATTTGAGAATGTGGACAGTAGCAGGTTCCTTGTTACTTGAGAGTGTGGACAGTAGCAGGTTCCTTGCTACTTGAGAGTGTGGACAGTAGCAGGTTCTTTGCTACTTGAGAATGTGGACAGTAGCAGGTTCCTTGTTACTTGAGAGTGTGGACAGTAGCAGGTTCCTTGCTACTTGAGAATGTGGACAGTAGCAGGTTCCTTGTTACTTGAGAGTGTGGACAGTAGCAGGTTCCTTGCTACTTGAGAATGTGGACAGTAGCAGGTTCCTTGCTACTTGAGAGTGTGGACAGTAGCAGGTTCCTTGTTACTTGAGAGTGTGGACAGTAGCAGGTTCCTTGCTACTTGAGAATGTGGACAGTAGCAGGTTCCTTGTTACTTGAGAGTGTGGACAGTAGCAGGTTCCTTGCTACTTGAGAATGTGGACAGTAGCAGGTTCCTTGCTACTTGAGAGTGTGGACAGTAGCAGGTTCCTTGTTACTTGAGAGTGTGGACAGTAGCAGGTTCCTTGCTACTTGAGAATGTGGACAGTAGCAGGTTCCTTGCTACTTGAGAGTGTGGACAGTAGCAGGTTCCTTGCTACTTGAGAATGTGGACAGTAGCAGGTTCCTTGTTACTTGAGAGTGTGGACTGTAGCAGGTTCCTTGTTACTTGAGAGTGTGGACAGTAGCAGGTTCCTTGTTACTTGAGAGTGTGGACAGTAGCAGGTTCCTTGTTACTTGAGTGTGTGGACAGTAGCAGGTTCCTTGTTACTTGAGAGTGTGGACAGTAGCAGGTTCCTTGTTACTTGAGAGTGTGGACAGTAGCAGGTTCCTTGCTACTTGAGAGTGTGGACAGTAGCAGGTTCCTTGTTACTTGAGAGTGTGGACAGTAGCAGGTTCCTTGTTACTTGAGAGTGTGGACAGTAGCAGGTTCCTTGTTACTTGAGAGTGTGGACAGTAGCAGGTTCCTTGTTACTTGAGAGTGTGGACAGTAGCAGGTTGCTTGTTACTTGAGAGTGTGGACAGTAGTAGGTTCCTTGCTACTTGAGAGTGTGGACAGGAGCAGGTTCCTTGTTACTTGAGAGTGTGGACAGTAGCAGGTTCCTTGCTACTTGAGAGTGTGGACAGTAGCAGGTTCCTTGCTACTTGTGAAAATTACAGCAAACAAAAACTTGTCAACGCCCTGCGCATTCGCTTGCAACCGCACTCTCCTTGACACTTCCCTTGCAAGCACAAGTACTGCAGCAGTTGTTCTTATTTCGTAACCAACACGCATACACGAGCGCATCTCTAAACTATCTTGGTAAGTGGCTCCCGGTATACTTCGACTGGTATACCTCGTTTGAGAGTGAAGTACTTTACACCAACATAGAGAGTGGTATCCCAGCTCCTGAATGGTAAACTGTGAATGAAGACATCAGTGGATGTAACCTCAGTGTTGTACTGAGACTGTATGATGAGCAGTCAGGTGATTGCAAATGGCGGCTTCTGGTGGGATAAAGGGCTTTGCCAGTCCGTGAATTATGTAAATAAAGCACTCGAAAAGCTGCTGCTAGGTTCCAAGGCTTGAAGCTGCAGCTGGAACTGTGTCTTCAAGAACGACTTTTTGCAGCCTGTGGTCAGACCTCCACAACTTTAAAAAAATGACTTGAGTTCAACCTCTAAATCTACAAGAACGACCAATAGATTCTTAAGTTACACTTCCACGTCTTCAAGAACGATGACTTCATTCTTGTACGTTTTTCTTCACGATCTTCCTTGTACTAACCTACCTTGTACTAACCTACCTTGTACTAACCTTCCTCACTCTCCAGGATCGTCGTGTTGCTGGTCTCGGCCTCGTCAAGATGTCCACATGAAGACTCTCGTGTCATCCATAGAAAGTGTTCGTCTCGCCTTCGCCAGGCTCTTATGTTGGCTGGTGGTGGCGAGGAATGTTGGTCATTCCCAGTCCTTCATCACGTAGTGGAATGATGTCAGTCTCATCTTCGTTTGTGGTGGGAATAGTGAGGGTTGTTTTTGGGACTTCATCGCGCGCGCGCGCGTGTGTGTGTGTTTGTGTGTGTGTGTGTGTGTGTGTGTGTGTGTGTGTGTGTGTGTGTGTGTGTGTGTGTGTGTGTGTGTGTGTGTGTGTGTGTGTGTGTGTGTGTGTTTTGGCATGTGCTCATGCCTGTCCTGTGATGTGCACATGTTTGCCCTAGAATGTGCACATGCGTGCACTGGGACTGATTACTCCAAGCTCCTGCTCATCTTCCACCGTTCTCTGCATTGGGACTGAAGAAGCCAGTGTCTGGCGAGACGTTGCCAGAATAAAGATACCCAAGTGTTGCACAAAGGTCTCATTTTATCAGGTTTCAAGACGACCAACATCACATCCAGCACTTACAACAGCCTGCACATCAGGCTTCTGCCTACCTGCCTGGAGTCTACCTGGCTTCTACAGTATGTATGTATAATGTTCGCCAAGACAGTAGTCCTGGCACGGGTCTCGATCTTGTGATGACCCGTCTCTGGCTCCCGAGGGAGAAAGGTTTCTACAATGATGCGACATATGCTGCTCAAGCACTCTTCTGGTCAGTTTATCTGGTGCATCTAATAATCAACACCGTATGTACTCCTAACTGTGGACACTAGCGAGGAGGAGGATGTGTCGTTATCATGGGCAATAGCTTCTCTGGTTCGTTGACTCCATAGTGCACTAGTGTGGCCGCAGTCATCTCTGGGTCCTCTTCGGGAGGGGATATCCGTGCTAGTTGCCTGCGCAGTGTCTCAGTAACTTCGCACTCCAGAAGATAGTGTGTTAGGGGGCGCTGGACAACGTGCTGGCAGTACTGGCACATCTCCTCTTCAGCCATATCTACCATCATCTTGGCTGTGGGAAAGCCCAAATGAAGCCGATGTGAGTCGCTTTTCGGTACCACTGTTGAGATGGGGTATCACCTAAGATCTCTTCCATAAGTTTCATTGCTCTGGCAGCCATCAGTTTGGTCTGTCGTAGGCTGATGGGGACAGTAATCCCAACATGTGGATACTCTGTGGCTGCCTTGGCTGCATCATCTGCCGCCTCATTTCCCCGGATGCCAGCATGGCTGGAGATCCAGTTCAATGTCGATCTGTTACCCTGAACCTCTAAGGCTGTCATTATGCTCAGGATCGATGTGATGAGGTGAACATTGTCCTGTGGTTGAGGATGGGAGAGGGCATTGATTGCAGAGGTGGAGTCAACGTGTATGACAGGTCGGAGTCGATGTCGTAGGGCGTGTGACAATGCCTGATAAATCGCCACCAGCTCAGCTTGAAGGATCGTGCAGTGGTCAGGGAGTCGCCAGCCTTATTATAGAGAGACCATTGTGGTACAGTCCAGCTGCTGCTCTCTTCCTGTCAGGGTCGACAGAACCATCTGTGAAATACACTGCACATGTGCATCCCTCTGCCAGTGCCATGCTTGTTTCAGCATGATTGCTGAGGGTGTCTTGACTGCAGAGACGCTTAGAGATAGGCAGTTGCATGATGCAAACATCGGCTGGATCTGGGCGCCAGGGAAGTGGTGGATGATATCCAGTAACAGGAATGTCACAACTCTTCTCAAGGAGTAGTTGTATAGGCAGCAGCTTCTGCCCAGCAGCACAAAACGAACGGATCCAGGAGAAGTTCGTGAAGAGAGTTGGATCTTTTGTCATGGTTGTCAATATCTGTCTTCTTAGTGGGGTACCTTGCTGCCGGTGCAGAATCATGGCTACTTTGCAGGAGTTTATGTATCTTACTCTGTCAGCCAGGGAAGGAAGCTGGGCCTCAGATCTGAGACATACTGTGTTGGTCCAGATGGGGGCCCCAAGCATAATTCTTATCGCCTGGTTATGTACGACCTCCACCCTTTGCCTGCTCTGCAGGAAGAGATGAGCGCTGGTGCACTATAGTCAATGAGCAAGCGTATAGCTTGTATATAGTACAAGCGAAGTACATCTTTGCTTGCCCCTGCACGGTGCCTCATCATGGCTCTCATGGCGTTGAGTCTGAGTAGAGCACGTAACCTGACATACTCGGCCTGTTTCTGAAAGGTCAGCTTTTTATCAATGTAGATTCCCAAGTACAGGTAGGAGCCTGTCCACTCAAGTTCTATATCCTGAATACATAAACTATTCACAGGATCTGGTCCCTTGAACATCATTGCAAGAGATTTCTCGGCTGAGATCTTGAGGCCTAGTTCCTTGCAAGACTGTATAGTTAGGTTCCAAGCTCTCTGGACCTGTTGCTCCAAATTGCCTTTCCCATTCACTATGAGTGCAAGATCATCAGCATAGCTGAGTAGCTGCATACCATTATGAAAGCGAAGGCTCACAAGTTCCTGCATGAGGACGTTAAACAGGGTGGGACTGAGCACACCTCCTTGTGGTGTGCCGTTTTCCAGGGTTTTAAAGGAAGAGTAGTGTCCCTGAAAGCTGACACAGGCCTGCCTGTCCCTATTGCTAGGATTGCTGTGGGACTGGCTAGCCCAAATGCCTTCTCAAGGTCGAGATAGACGACGATACTAGGTTTTTTGTTACTATCAGCAATCTGGCTTAATAGGGTGGTTATGCACTCTGCTGTACGCACTTCTTTGGTGAAGCCAAATATGTGATGATGAGGGGGTCCAAGTTTCCATAGGAGGCGGTTTAACACCATCCTCTCAGCAGTCTTGGCTAAACAGCTGGTCAGTGATATGGGTCTCACACTGCCTGGGTCCTTGGGCTTTGGAATTGGTACAATGGTAGCCTTCTTCCAAGCTGCTGTGAGTGTCACGGTCCTCCATGACTTGCTTATGATGTCTAGTATGGCTTCCCATCCACTCTGCCCAGCCCGTGCAATCATGGAGTACGTAACACCATCAATGCCCGGGGCAGTGTCACCAGTGTTCTGAATGGCACGTCGCAGTTCCAAGTCCGTGAGGTCGTCATCAGTCACATCTTCTGACTCACATGCAGCCTGTATCATTAGCTGGCATTGTGGCAGAAGATCCGTCTGTATATTCCAGATGTCCTGTGGGAGCTAAGTGGAGGCTCCCCTGGAAGTGAAAAGCTCCACTAGTTTCTCAGCTTCCTGGGATGGGTTCGGGTGTGCTGGTGGCCTGGGCTCGCTCTTGCCAGTTGCTATGTTGAGCTTGCTCCATATCTCAGATAAGGTGGTGTGATGCCCAAAAGTTGAGCACCACTCCAGCCATTTCTCAGTTTTTACTCTGAGAGAGACTGCGGGCATGCTGCACAATGGCTCTCAGAGTATTCCTGTTCTCTGCCGTAGGGTTACGCCTGTATAGCTTCCTAAAAGAGTTGATGCAGTGGTTCTGCTCCGGCACCTCGTCGTTGTAGAACCACCAGCCTCTTTTGTGAGTGCATCCTGCAGACTTCTTTGGAATTGCACACTCTGCTGCCTGGATGAGAACAGTGATTAGTTCCTGTTCAGCTGTATCACAGTCTTCAGTTAGAGAGTATGTGGACCACCAGTCATGAAGATAATCCTGGAACACCTTCCAGTTGGCCCTCTTTACATCCCATCTAGGAGGCAGCACAACTGTGGGAGGCCTGTTGATGTTGAAGGTGGTGATCACTGCAAAGTGGTCACTGACAAGGTGAGGATGAGTTTCCCATGCAGCTCCTGCTGTGAGTTGTCTTGTCCCGAAGGTAAGGTCGAGGCAGCCACCCAACAAGTGTGCGGGGTCTCCATTGTTTAGCAACTTTACCTCTGGAATATCGTGCAAAAGCAGTGCTATGTGTCTGCCAGCAGCATTGGTTGCTGAGTAAGAGTGCAACATTGGGTGATGTGTGTTGAAATCTCCACCCACAATAATACACTCAGTGCGTGCTAGTGCGAGGACTCCTCTGCAATGTCGAGGGTGTGTCTTGGGTTCTTGTAGATGTTATAGATGGTAATGGACACCCCAGGTATGTGTGCAAGGATGGCCTGTACCTCGACATCTTCCCCACAGTCCACAGAGTTGGCTATAACCTCGTGCGGTATTGTATCGGATACAAATACAGCTGTGCCTCTGCAGTGAACGCCTGCGTCCATGTGCCAAAAATACCCAGCAAAACCGGGTAGTCTTGGGCACATAGTCAGGACAGTCAGAGTTTCCTGTAGCAAGATGATGTCAACCCGATCCCGAATTACTGCCTCCAGCAAGAGGTGCTATTTGCCTCACAGGCCCTGAATGTTCCATTGTAGAACCTTGAGGGTGTGATTTGGTACTGAAGTTATTCCATCGCTGTTGTTTCTTGAGCTGGAGACAGCCCTGCCCACTCTGAGAACCTGCAAATTCATGACGTCCACCCTCTTCTCGGTCAGTAAGCACACTCTCAGGAGCGTACTGACTATCTGCCGGAATGCGCTCTGTTGTTCCGTGAAGTTGATTGTGTTGCAAATAAGATCCATGAACACCTTGATGAGTGCTACGAGAACCTCCCTGGTGAGGGCCTGCTTTGGCATTGGGTTCAAAACAGTGGATATTACCTGAGTTGTTGTGGTCTATAGGGGCTGCTGAGAGTTGGATTTCTTTATTGTATGCACTGTAGTCTGTTGCTGTATACCAGGTTGGGTAGTCGGGATCTGCTGGTGAGGTGCCAGTCGAGCCTTCAAAGCGGCTGTGCCAGGTAAGGAGTGCCTGCATTGTCATGTTATGGCTGGTGGGGGCTCGCTTAGTGCTGCCTGCTGATTGCATTGACCAGATGTACCCTGTTGATGCCTCCTGTTCCTCTTGTTTCTGTTTCTCCATTGAGGTAGGGGTGCAGGAGGTATCTGACCATGATGCCTGATTGAGGCTTCAAGGGTTGGGAATTCCTGGGCATTGAGTTGGATTAGCTGATGAGAGATCTGCGGTGTGGCAGGGTTCTCTGCATCCATCCTCTGCTGAGAGTGATGATCCGTCGTGACCTACTGCCGAGTTTTTGGCATCTTCCAGACTCCTCGAATTCTGGTGAGCCTCTCGGGGCATCGAGGATTCCAGGCATGGTGTTTCTGCCTGCAGTTCGGGCATTGTGGAGTGGGTGGCAATGCATTTTTCAGCTTGGTGATGCATTTCTCGGTAGGGTGGCGCTGGCTGCAGACACTGCAGATTACTTTGTTTGGACAGAGTACACCCAGGTGTCCGTAATGCTGACACTTGAAACAGCAAACTGGTTCTGCCGTGAAGGTCCTAACATCCAGTTCTGCCATGAAGGTCCTAACATCGTACCTGCCCCAAGAACCGAGGTCCAGCTGGGATGACAGTGGTCCTACATGCTGTATGAGGACCTGTCGGGTTGGTGCATTGCCTGCCGTCTTTGCCTCGAGACGCTGAGCTGACACCACACTGGGGTGAGCTGCTACTGCCTCGATGGGCATCATCAGTGGGTATCGCATCACTACACCCTTGGTGATCTTCTGCCGAAAGTCCAGTTCCTCCAGGGTGAATGAGCGATCTGTCTCCATGACTCTCCTCAAGGTGGTGTACATTTCCTTGTTGACAGGAGTCAATATTGGTTCTCCCCTCAAGTTGAACCATATCTTGAACTTCAGGTTGTGTCATGATTTCAGATATGAAACAACGCCATAGTGGGTTCTGTGGTCCCAGGTCTGTTAAGCTGGTTTGCCTGCTCCTTGGACGAACGGCACTTCTTGTTGTTGTCCACAGTGATCCATTTTTCTTGGTTCTCGGGGGTGGGGTGTCTATTTCCTCCCCTGTTTCCATATTCACTGGCTCCATGGTTGGAACTGTGGGAATAGGCAGTGCTCCCCACCAGCTCTCAGGAATTCTCACAGAACACCTCTCTAAACTCTTGGGCACTATCAGTCCAGCACATCTCAAACACTCGGGTGATCTTCTCAATCGCATTCGTAACATCAACATCAGGAACAAGAAACTTTCCAGCCTTGACGTGACTTCCCTATTCACCAAAGTACGTACTACACAAGCCATCGATCTCTTGCGCAGGAAAATTGATGATTCACTTGATCTTCCCATTCCAGCCAGCGATTTCATCGACCTTGTTGAATTATGTGTTGGCTTTACGTGTTTCTCTTTCGAAAATCACCTCTTTCAGCAGACTTTTGGACTACCCATGGGTTCGCCACTCAGTGCGGTCCTGGCGAACCTATACATGGAACATCTAGAAGCCGAACGTTTCTCCACCATTATTCCTTCGTCTGTCACCTGGCTCCATTATGTTGACGACATTCTCCTCATAACTCCTAAACGCTTCAATGTTCAAGCTCTCCAAGACAAGCTCATCCAGGTCGAGCCTTCAATCCAGTTCACACTTGAAGAAGAAGTCGACAACACTCTTCCTTTCCTTGATGTTCTGCTCTGCAAAGCTGACCACGAACTTCGTTTTAAAGTCTATCGAAAACCCACCAACCAAAACGATCTTCTCCACTTCTACTCTCACCACAACACCAAAACTAAACGTGGTGTAATTATAGGCTTCTTCCTGCGTGCACTCAGAATTTGCAACAATGAGTTTCTTGAAGAAGAATGCACGATAATTGAACAAGTATTTTCCAAACTCCACTATCCTCGTCACTTCATCAGAGGCTGCAGACGACGGGCATTAAACATCTTCAACACACCCAGAGAAGACACTGCCGAGAAGAGATACATAGTCCTCCCCACCAACTCCATTGCCAAACACGTTTCCAACATCTTTTCCAATATCTCATTCCAAGTATCTACCTCCACAACCACGACCATCAAGGACATTACCAGTGATAGACAGGACAAGCTTCCACCCTCTGCAGGGGTATACATAATCCCTTGTAATGGCTGCAACAAATTATATGTGGGCGAAACATCAAGGGACCTCCAAACACGTATTTCAGAACACCAATACGCAAGCAGGTCTGACGACACAAGGAATGCCTGTGTATAACACCGTAATTCACACAACCACTTGATAAACTACTGAAACTCAAGACTTATCGCCACAGAAGACAACACTCAATACCGAAGAATCCTGGAATAATCATTTATTTCTATATCCGACAACTTCAACCAGAATAGTGGCTTCTATAACATAGCTGAACCACTTGCCAAGAAACTTCTTCATCGCTATCCCACATAAGAACACAGGAATGGAGGAACACTGTAGAAGGTCTGCTCACAAACTTATTCAATCTCCTTTCCAAGCTACCCAAGATTTTAGACTCTATAACCCCACTCGGTACATCATCAGATGCAGCATTCTCCACCTGACCTCAGCATTCTGAACCTGACTATAAATACTCGCGTCCCTTCCACCCCAGGTAGATCTGTTTGTGACTTGAAAAAGCCCACTGTGTAGGCGAAACATAGTCAATAAAGGATCACATTATACTGCATATGTGTTTATATTTCCATTGTGTTGGTATTTCATACCATTTATTTCCAGAGAGGGACCTGCTGGCATCAAGTAACAGCAGTTCCCAGGATGGGTAATATCCTGTTGATTAGTAATTTTGAAATACTGTAACTACCGGATTTTTGCTTTATAGTGTTACTGACAGTGATCAGTGCAGCTTCAATGCATTTTCTCCGTCTTAAGTCGTCTTTTTTAACCACTTTAATCACGTGACTCCTGCCACTATATATACGCGTTGTCTTAGTTTTCTCTGTATTAGGACTGAAGAAGTCACTCGTGGCGAAACGTTTCCTTTAATAAATGTCCTGAACTGTACATAAGTGTCTTTTTCCACGCTAATACTGATATTAGCACTAATACAGCAACAATTACTACTACAACAACTACAACTACTACTACTACTACTACTACTACTACTACTAATAATAATAATAATAATAATAATAATAATTATATTAATAAAGGACTCCCAAATGTTCCACGTATGTGTTATTCATCAAGGTGTCAGTATTGTGTACCAACACTAATTCATCATACCAACACTAATATGACAGTAGCTGCCTTCAAGAGGGAGCTGGACAGATACCTAAAGATGGTGCCGGATCAGCCGGGCTGTGGTTCGTACCTTGGATTGCGTGTGGCCAGCAGTAACAGCCTGGTTGATCAGGCCCTGATCCACCGGGAGGCCTGGTCATGGACCGGGCCGCGGGGGCGTTGATCCCCGGAATGTCCTCCAGGTAGACTCCAGGTATTACTCTCCTGTGGTGGATAAGACAAAACCTGTATGTAACAGGGGATGAGGTAAGACTTCTAAAAGTTTGAATCAGTGCATCAAGGAACGGCTATAGGTTCTGATCCACCGGGAGGCCTTGTCAGCGGCCGGGCCGCGGGGGCGTTGATCCCCTGAATACCCTCAGGGTAGACTCCAGGTAGGTGCTGTTTAGTATTCGCTAGTATTGTCATCGTTGTGATGAATGGTTTGAAAAACCGACAATGTTGAAGATTGAGACACTTATGCAGCATATGGGAATCTTTATTCAGGAAACGTTTCGCCACACAGTGGCTTCATCAGTCCAATACAAAGAGGAAGGCGTAAGGAGAGGAGGAGTATGAGGTAATCAGTCCCTCAGCCTGGAGTCGATGTGTTCAGTCCATCAATCTTGTAGAATGTACAGCATAGGGCCGTAGACGTGGCTTATATACTGTAGTGAGGTGAGGTGAAGCAGGCGGAGGCGGGGTCATAGTGGTACCATCCACTAGTCGAAGTAGGTCTTCGTCCAAAGGTTGAACAAGTGTTGAAGAATTCTTTGCAACAAGAATTCTTTGTAACAATCGCCACTGTGTGGCGATTGTTACAAATTAAAAGTGAAAACATTACTGACTCATATCTTACCAGTCCTTCCACAACTCTATTACCAAACCAGTACTTTCCTATATCCCTCCTGCTACAGTGTCTGACAGTTGTGATGAATGGTTTGAAAAACCGACAAGTTGAAGATTGAGACACTTATGCAGCATATGGGAATCTTTATTCAGGAAACGTTTCGCCACACAGTGGCGATTGTTACAAAGAATTCTTGTTACAAAGAATTCTTCAACACTTGTTCAACCTTTGGACGAAGACCTACTTCGACTAGTGGATGGTACCACTATGACCCCGCCTCCGCCTGCTTCACCTCACCTCACTACAGTATATAAGCCACGTCTACGGCCCTATGCTGTACATTCTACAAGATTGATGGACTGAACACATCGACTCCAGGCTGAGGGACTGATTACCTCATACTCCTCCTCTCCTTACGCCTTCCTCTTTGTATTGGACTGATGAAGCCACTGTGTGGCAAAACGTTTCCTGAATAAAGATTCCCATATGCTGCATAAGTGTCTCAATCTTCAACATTGTCATCGTTACTGCCGCCATACGTAATTCTGGCAGTATTAAGATTTCAGAATTTCCCGTTATGCTCGTCCTGCCTAAACCTCCCACCGCTAACACATAGCTCCAGTACGAAACGTATCCTGAATAAAGGAGTCATTGTGTTCAAACACCATTTATAACCTACAATTCTTATGGATTCCAACCTCACAATCACTTATTTTTACGTGATACAAGATGACAAATTACCTACAGTAAACTGAAAGTCGAATGTAACTTTATTCTGTCTGTAACAGGTATTAAAAATAATGTTAAGAGAGAATTGAACATAAACTTGACTGTAAAGTAAAAGGACACAAGTGCAACTAATGTGACATTTTATTGTGGCAACGTTTCGCTCTCCAGGAACTTTATCAAGCCATTACAAACAATACATGGACACAGGGTATATATAGGCTCAGAGTGAGGTGCAATACTAGTGGTGGTAGTAGTAGTAGTAGTAGTAGTAGTAGTAGTAGTAGTAGTAGTAGTAGTAGTAGTAGTAGTGACAAAAGTTGTAGTAGTACCATATTATATTACTACTACTACTACTACTACTGCTGCTGCTACCACTAGTTGTGCAAGAATGGTATATAATACCGACAATATGAAATTAAGACACATGTGCAACATCTGGGTATCTTTATTGTAGACGTTTCGCCATCCAGTGGCTTTATCAATACAAATTCTAGGACATAACTTGAAGACAGTAGGACTATATACAGAAGATGAGGTAATCAGTCCCTCAACTGATTACCTCATCTTCTGTACATAGTCTTACTTTCTTCAAGTTATGTCCTAGAATTTGTATTGATAAAGCCACTGGATGGCGAAACGTCTACAATAAAGATACCCAGATGTTGCACATGTGTCTTAATTTCAGCTACCACTAGTATTGCACCTCATTCTGAGCCTATATATACCCTCTGTGTCCATGTATTGTCTGTAATGGCTTGATAAAGCTCCTGGAGAGCGAAACGTTGCCACAATAAATGTCACATTAGTTGCACTTGTGTCCTTTTACTTTACATATTGTAATAAAGTTGGTAGAATTACCGACAATATGTAAAGTAAAAGGACACAAGTGCAACTAATGTGACATTTATTGTGGCAACGTTTCGCTCTCCAGGAGCTTTATCAAGCCATTACAAACAATACATGGACACAGAGGGTATATAAAGGCTCAGAGTGAGGTGAATACTAGTGAGGTACTATTCCGATGTTCACTAGTGGTAGTAGTAGTAGTAGTAGTGGTAGTGACAAAAGCAATTAATTCGTACATGAGTAAAAGGATATAAAAGCTATTACTTGGGTAACATAAAAATAGGTTGGACAAATATAAACTGGAATGAGGCAGGTTGTTTCAGTGTTCACTCTCTGTGCTTTGTGTAGTATAACAGGAGAGACTATGTGATGGCAGGGTTTACTGTTTTCAGGAGGATTCTTGCTAAGACTTCGGAGATGGTGAAGCTGCCGTTGTTTTGTTTAATTGTATTCGAAACAGCGATCAGTGCTGATTCAAGGCACTTGCGTGTGCGGAAATTAGTTTCTTTTATCACTAATTGGGCGTCTCTGAATTTCATAAGATGATTGGTGGAATTTCGGTGTTGTACACAGGCGTTGTTTAAGTTGTCGTTCCTACATGCGTATATGTGTTCATTGAGGCGGGTGTCGAGGTTTCTTGCTGTTTCACCTACGTAGATCTTGTCACAGCCTCCACAGGGTATAGTGTAAACTCCTGCATTGACTGGTTCGTGGTGCTTGGGTTTTGTCCTGGTTAGATCCTTTATTGAAGTGGTAGAAGCGATGGCGACTCTGGTGTTAGCTTGTGAAAGTACTTTTGAGACGTTTAGTGCAACCTGGCTGTTGGGAAGAATTATAACTTTGTTGGGAGCGGTGTTGATGCGTGGAGAATTGATGATCTGAAGAGCTCTTTTCTTGCAGTCTTTGATGAAAAAAGAAGGAAATTGTAATTCAGTGAATGTTTGGTGAATGTAAGTACATTCCTCGTCAAGAAACTCAGGACTACAAATTCGGTATGCTCTTAGGAAAAACCCGATGATGATGCCTCTTTTGGTCTTGGTATCTTGACTGGAATAGAAGTGTGTGAGATCATTTTTATTGGTGGGTTTCCGATAAACTTGAAATCTTAGGTTGTTGTCTACTTTGTGAATGAGGACGTCGAGGAAAGGTAGCTTGTCATTGGACTCTTCTTCTAGTGTAAACTGAATCGCTGGTTCAACTGCGTTGAGCCTTGCCTGAAGATCCCGTACATCAAAACGTTTTGGAGTTATTACGAAGACATCGTCCACGTAACGTAACCAAGTGACGCTTGAAGGGATGATGTTGGCGAAGTGTTCGGACTCTAGGTGTTCCATGTATAAGTTGGCTAGGACGGCACTTATTGGGGACCCCATTCTCATGCCGTAGGTTTGTTTGTAGAGCTTGTTATTGAAGGAAAAACAGTTGAAGTTAACACAGAGTTCAATCAAGTCAACAAAATCTCCGGGAGGTAAAGGAAGATTAAGGTCCTGGTTGACTTTACGTCGTAGAACCTCGATGGCTTTTTTGGTAGGTACTTTTGTGAAGAGGGAAGTCACATCCAAACTGCTTAGTTTCTTGTTACGGATGGAGAGGTTCCGGATGCGGTTGAGAAGGTCGCCTGAGTGTTTAAGATGAGCGGGGCTGATGGTCCCCAGAAGGCAGGAAAGATGTTTGGCAAGAACTCCGGCTAGTTTGTGTGGGTCTTGGGTAAACCATACATGTGTGCTGGTTTAGGGTTGCTTGGTAACAAGTACAGAAGTTTCTTCCCTTCTCTAGTGCGTTTGAGTATTTGTCTGCTTTTGTATAGAAAGTCTTTGGTGAGCGTCTCCCACTGTTGATAGGTTCGTATGTATAATATTGTCGGTAATTCTACCAACTTTATTACATAAACTTGACTGCCATACAAATGCAGTTATAAGTCCGTGTGGATCTATTAATTATGATAACATGAGCGTAGATAAACACACATGAGCAATCTGAAATGTAAACAGACTGACAGATGTTGTAATAGCCAGGTTTAGGCTTGGTTGCAAGTACTTCTGGTAGTTTGACAGACACATAGACTGACTGATATTTTAGTAGCCAAGCTTAGGCTTGGTTACAAGTAGCTACGAACATAAGAATATAAGAAAGGAGGAACACAGCAGCAGACCTGTTGGCCCATACTAGGCAGGTCCTTCACAATCCATCCCACTAACAGAATATTTGCCCAACCCAATTTTCAACGCTACCCAAGCAATAAGCTTTGATAATTCTATTTACTCATGTGCATGTCCCACTCAAGTCCAACCCCTCTCACTCCTGAGAACCTAAGAGCCCTTGTTTTGCTAGTGAGGCCTCACTTGCATTACGCCGCCCAGCCTCGGTCTCCCTACTACAGGATGGATATAGACTCACTGGGGAACATGCAGAGAAGAATGACTAGAATGATATACTGTATAAGGAATCTCCCATATGAAGATAGACAATACAGAAGGTACACACATCACAGAACACTCAGTTCATGGAGTTCACTACCTTATCACAAGATAGGCACATGGCTTCTGCCGAAAAGAAGAGGCCACGATGCTCCATGAACACGACGGAGGACTTGGATTTGGAAATGTGGGGCGCAATTCTAGCGAAGAAGTTGCGAGAGTAAGAGGAAGAGGAAGATCCTGCTCACATTGTAGCAGATCTGACAGTTCCAACCATGGAGCCAGCGACAATGGAAACAGGGGAGGAAATAAACACCCCACCCCACGAAAACCAAGAGGGATGGAACACTGTGGACAACAAGGAGCAGGCAAACCAGCTCAACCGACCTGGCAAATTCAAGGTGAAGTCTTACGGGGACCACAGAACCCACTATGGCATTGTTTCATACCTGGAATCACGACACAACCTGAAGTTCAAGATATGGTTCAACTTGAGGGGAGAACTAATATTGACTCCTCTCAACAAGGAAATGTATACCACCTTGAAGAGAGTCATGGAGACAGATCGCTCATTCACCCTGGAGGAACTGGACTCTCGGCAGAAGATCACCAAGGGTGTAGTGATGCGATACCCACTGATGATGCCCATTGGGGCAGTAACAGCTCACCCCAGTGTGGTGTCAGCTCAACGTCTCAAGGCAAAGACGGCAGGCAATGCACCAACCCGACAGGTCCTCATTCAGCATGTAGGACCACTGCAATCCCAGCTGGACCTCGGTTCTTGGGCAGGTATGATGTCAGGACCTTCACAGCAGAACCAGTTCACTGTTTCAAGTGTCAGCATTATGGACACCTGGGTGCACCCTGTCCGAACAGAGTAATCTGTGGTGTCTGCAGCCAGCACCACCCTACCGAGGAATGCATCACCAAGCTGAAAAATGCATCACCACCCACTCCACAATGCCCGAACTGCAGGCAGAAACACCATGCCTGGAATTCTCGATGCCCCGAGAGGCTCGCCAGAATTCAAGGAGTCTGGAAGACGCCAAAAAACTCAGCAACAGGCTATGACGGATCATCACTCAGCAAACGATGGGTGCAGAGAACCCTGCCATACATAAGAACATAAGAACATAAGAACGAAGGAACACTGCAGAAGGCCTACTGGCCCATGCAAGGCAGGTCAATCACTTCAATGCACCCAACCTAGAGGTCAGGTCACATTGACTTAAGGGAGGAACAGAGACCTGGTAGCACAAGCTATCAGGTCTAACTCACACCCACCCACATCTACTCATGTATTTATCCAACCTATTTTTAAAGCTACACAACGTTCTAGCCTCTATAATGGTACTCAGCAGCTAACCCAAGTCAATGCCCAGGAATTCCCAACCCTCGAAGCCTCAACCAGGCGTCAAGGTTAAAAGCCTCCTGCACCCCTATCTCAAAGAAGAAACAGAAACAAGAGGAACAGGAGGCGTCAACAGGGTACATCTGGTCAATGCGATCAGCAGGCGGCACTAAACGAGCCCCCACAGGCCATAGCACGACAACGCAGGCACTCCTTACCCAGCACAGGCACTTTGCAGACTCAACTGGTGCCTCACCAGCAGATCCCGGCTACCCAACCTGGTATACAGCAACAGACCACGGTGCATACAATAAAGAAATCCAACCCTCAGCAGTCCCTACAGACCACAACAGCCCATATAATATCCACTGTTTCGAACCCAACCCCAAAACAGGCCCTCACCAGGAAGGATCTCGTAGCACTCATCAAGGTGTTCACGGATCTTATTTGCAACACAATCAACTCCACAGAACAACAGAGCGCATTCCGGCAGATGGTCAGTACGCTCCTGAGAGTGTGCTTACTGACCGAGGAGGAGACAGTGGATGCCAAGAATTTGCAGGTTCTCAGAGTGGGCAGGGCTGTCTCCAGCTCAGGAAACAACAGCGATCGAATAACCTCGGTACCAAATCACACCCTCAAGGTCCTACAATGGAACATTCAGGGCACGAGGGGCAAACAGCACCTCTTGCTGGAGGCAGTAATTCGGGATCGGGTTGACATTGTCTTGCTACAAGAAACTCTGACTGTCCCGACTATGTGCCCAAGACTACCCTGTTTTGCTGGGTATTTTCAGTACATGGACTCGGGCATTCACTGCAGAGGCACAGCTGTATTTGTATCCGATACAATACCTCACGAGGTTATAGCCAACCCTGTGGACTGTGGGGAGGATGTAGAGGTACAGGCCATCCTTGTGCACATACCTGGGGCGCCCATTACCATCTATAACATCTACAAGAACCCAAGACACACCCTCGACATTGCAGAGCTCCTCACACTAGCACGCACTGAGTGTATTATTGTGGGTGGAGATTTCAACGCACATCACCCAATGCTGCACTCTCACTCAGCAGCCAATGCTGCTGGCAGACACATAGCAATGCTCCTGCACGATATTCCAGAGGTAAAGTTGCTAAACAATAGTGACCCCACACACCTGTTGGGTGGCTGCCTCGACCTTACCTTCGGGACAAGACAACTCGCAGCAGGAGCCGTATGGGAAACTCATCCTCACCTTGTCAGCGACCACTTTGCAGTGATCACCACCTTCAACATCAACAGGCCTCCCACAATTGTGCTGCCTCCTAGATGGGATGTAAAGAGGGCCAACTGGAAGGTGTTCCAGGATTATCTTCATGACTGGTGGCCCACATACTCTCTATCTGAAGACTGTGATATGGCTGAACAGGAGCTAATCACTGTTCTCATCAAGGCAGCAGAGTGTGGAATTCCAAAGAAGTCTGCAGGATGCACTCACAAAAGAGACTGGTGGTTATACAACGACGAGGTGCCGGAGCAGGACCACTGCATCAACTCTTTTAGGAAGTTATACAGGTGTAACCCTACGGCAGAGAACAGGAATACTCTGAGAGCCATTGTGCAGCATGCCCGCAGTCTCTCTCAGAGTAAAAACTGAGAAATGGCTGGAGTGGTGCTCAACATTCGGGCATCACACCACCTTATCTGAAATATGGGGCAAGCTCAACATAGCAACTGGCAAGAGCAAGCCGAGGCCACCAGCACACCCGAACCCATCCCAGGAAGCTGAGAAACTAGTGGAGCTTTTCACTTCCAGGGGAGCCTCCACTCAGCTCCCACAGGACATCCGGAATATACAGACGGATCTTCTGCCACAGTGCCAGCTAACGATACAGACTGCATGTGAGTCAGAAGATGTGACTGATGAAGATCTCACAGACTTGGAACTCCGACGTGTCATTAAGAACACAGGTGACACTGCCCTGGGCATCGATGGTGTTACATACTCCATGATTGCATGGGCTGGGCAGACGTCATTAACAAGTCATGGAGGGCCAGGACACTCCCAGCAGCTTTGAAGAAAGCTACCATCGTACCAATTCCAAAGCCCAAGGACCCAGGCAGTATGAGACCCATATCGCTGACCAGCTGCTTAGCCAAGACTGCTGAGAGGATGGTGTTAAACCGCCTCCTATGGAAACTTGGACCCTCTCATCATCACATATTTGGCTTCACCAAAGGAGTTGGTACAGCAGAGTGCATAACCACTCTACTAAGCCAGATTGCTGATAGTAACAAAAAACCTAGTATCGTCGTCTACTTCGACCTTGAAAAGGCATTTGAGCTAGCCAGCCCCACAGCAATTCTGGCAATACTAGCTCGGAAGGGAATCAAAGGACGCCTCCTGGCCTGGATAGAGTCCTACCTTAGGGGCAGGCAGGCCTGTGTCAGCTTTCAGGGACACTACTCTTCCTTTAAAACCCTGGAAAATGGTATGCCACAATTAGGTGTGCTCAGTCCTACCCTGTTTAACATCCTTATGCAGGAACTTATGAGCCTTCCCTTTCATAGTGGTACACAGCTCCTCAGCTATGCTGATGATCTTGCACTCGTAGTGAATGGGAAAGGCAATTTAGAACGACAGGCTCAGAGAGCTTTGGACCTAATTATGCAGTCTTGCAAGGAACTAGGCCCCAAGATCTCGGCCGAGAAATCTCTTGCAATGATGTTCAAGGGACCAGATCCTGTGAATAGATTACGTATTCAGGATATAGAACTTGAGTGGACAGGCTCCTACCTGTACTTGGGAATCTACATTGATAAAAAGCTAACCTTTCAGAAACAGGCCGAGTATGTCAGGTCACGTGCTCTACTCAGACTCAACGCCATGAGAGCCATGACGAGGCACCATGCAGGGGCAAGCAAAGATGTACTTCGCTTGTACTATATACAAGCTATGTGCTCGCTCACTGACTACGGTGCACCGGCATTAGCTCATCTCTTCTCGCAGAGCAGGCAAAGGGTGGAGGTCGTACAAAATCAGGCGATAAGAATTATGCTTGGGGCCCCCATCTGGACCAACACAGTATGTCTCAGATCTGAGGCCCGGCTTCCTTCCTTGGCTGACAGAGTAGATACATAAACGCCTGCAAAGTAGCCACGATTCTGCACCGGCAGCAAGGTACCCCACTAAGGAGACAGATATTGACAACAATGGCACAAGATCCCACACTCTTCACGGACTACTCCTGGATTCGTTCGTTTTGTGCTGCTGGGCAGAAGCTGCTGCCTATACAACTACTCCTTGAGAAGAGTTGTGACCTTCCTGTTGCTGGGTATCATCCACCACCTCCCTGGCGCCCAGATCCAGCCGATGTTTGCATCATGCAGCTACCCATCTCTAAGCATCTCTGCAGTCAAGACACCCTCAGCAATCATGCTGAGACAAGCATGGCACTGGCAGAGGGACGCACATGTGCAGTGTATTTCACAGATGGTTCTGTCGACCCTGACAGGAAGAGAGCAGCAGCTGGACTGTACCACAATGGTCACACATAAGGCTGGTGACTCCCTGACCACTGCACGATCCTTCAAGCTGAGCTGGTGGCGATTCAGCAGGCATTGTCACATGCCCTACGACATCGACTCCGACTGTCATACATGTTGATTCCACCTCTGCAGTCAATGCCCTCTCCCATCCTCAACCACATGACAATGTTCACCTCATCACATCAATCCTGAGCATAATGGCAGCCTTATAAGTTCAGGGTAACAGATCGACATTGAACTGGATCCCCAGCCATCCTGGCATCCGGGGAAATGAGGCGGCAGATGATGCAGCCAAGGCAACAACAGACTATCCACATGTTGGGATTACTGTCCCAATCAGCCTACGACAGACCAAACTGGTGGCTGCCAGAGCCATGAAACTTATGGGGGAGGTCTTAGGTGATACCCCATCTCAACAGTGGTACCGAGCAGCGACTCAGGGAGAACCCCTTCCATATGATAGAAGCTGGTCCAGAGCGCAGTGTACCGCCATCCATCGGCTTCGTTTGGGCTTTCCCATAGCCAAGATGATGGTAGACAAGGCTGAGGAGGAGATGTTCCAGTATTGTCAGCACGTTGTCCAGTGGTCTCTAACACACTATCTTCTGGAGTGCGAAGTTACTGAGACACTTCGCAGGCAACTAGGAGTGATATTCCCTCCCGAAGAGGACCCAGAGATGACTGCGGCCACTCTAGTGTACCATGGAGTCAACGAACCAGAGAAGCTGTTACCTGTGATAACGACATATCCTCCTCCTTGCTAGTGTCCACAGTTAGGAGTACATATGAGATGCACCAGTTGAACTGACCAGAAGAGTGCTTGAGCAGCATATGTCGCATCATTGTAGAAACCTTTCTCCCTCGGGAGCCAGAGACGGGTCATCGCAAGATTGAGACCCGTGCCAGGACTACGTGTCTTGGCGAACATTATACTTACATCTCCGGAGAGATGTAGAATGAGGAGAAATATCATTGAAATTTATAAGTGGATGATGGGCATAAACAAAGGTGATATCAACAAAGTACTGAGGGTGTTGAACCAGGTAAGAACCAGAAAAAATGGATTCAAGTTGGACAAATTTAGATTTGGAAAGGACATAGACAAATACAGGTTTTCAAACAGAGGTGTGAATGCATGGAATAGACTGAAGGAAGTTGTATTAGCCAGTTTTAGGCTTAGTTACTAGTACTTCTGAAAGTTTGACAGACACATAAGAACATAAGAATGGAGGAACACTGCAGAAGGCCTACTGGCCCATGCGAGGCAGGTCCTTATCAAAACGACACACAGATGATAATCAAAGTAAATGCAAAGTATGTGGTCAATCTTATGGTCACTTTCTATACACATTGTGCTTAACTGTCCACTTATTGATGAATATAGAGAGATAAACAGAATAATAAGCTATGTGATTTGTCTGATTTCCTAATTTTGTTGGCAACAGATGAAATATAAATTGTAAATATATATCCAGATGTACTCCTGTTAACCCATTTGAGGCCTAGTTCTTATGCCTTTTATGTATCCATATGCTCTTGCGCTACCCTCCACAGGATGGATATGGGGTACACCATAAACTAGCCTCTAACCGGGAGGCCTGGTCGTGGACTGGGCGGCGGGAGCGTTGATCCCCGAAATACCCTCCAGGTAGGCAGGTACCATCCACAGGATGATAAGAACATAAGAATGTAGGAACACTGCAGAAGGCCTACTGGCCCATGCGAGGCAGGTCCTTATCAAAACGACCTCTACCTAAAGATACCCAAGAAATAACTCCCATACCCAATGGCACCATTCAAACCCAGTCCCTCCCACTCATATATTTGCCCAGTCTCTTCTTAAAAACTACCCAAGGTCCTAGCCTCTATCACCCCACTGGGAAGACTGTTCCATGCATCTACAACTCTGTTAGAAAACCAGTACTTACCTATGTCCTTGATAAATTAGACACATGTGCAACCCAAGAGTTGCACATGTGTCTAATTTATCAACATGTCGGTTCTCTGAACCATTCATCTACAAACCTATGTCCTTTTTAAATCTAAATTTATCCAACTTAAATCCATTATTTCTGGTTCTTACCTGGTTCGACACCCTCAGTACTTTATTAATATCTCCCTTGTTTATGCCCGTCATCCACTTATACACTTCAATGATATCTCCCCTCATTCTACGCCTCTCCAGAGAGTGGAGATTTAAGGCTTTAAGTCTATCTTCATACGGGAGGTTCCTTACACAGTAAATCATTTTAGTCATTCTTCTCTGTATGTTCTCTAATGAGTCTATATCCATCCTGTAGTAAGGGGACCAAAACTGAGCAGCATAATCTAAATGAGGCCTCACTAGTGATGTATAGAGCTGTAAAATAACTTTTGGACTTCTGTTACTTATACTTCTTGAGATAAATCCAAGTAATCTGTTGGCCTTGTTGCACACACTAAGGCACTGCTGTCTTGGCTTTAGATTTCTGCTTACCATGACTCCCAAGTCTTTTTCACATTCTGTATGATCAAGCTCTACTTCACCTAGATTATAGCTTCGATGGTTATTTTCATTACCAAGGGCAAGTACCTTACACTTATCCACATTGAACTTCATCTGCCATTTTTCAGACCAGGACATTAATTTGTCCAAATCCTCCTGGAGTTCATTGCTATCCTCCTCAGAGTGAATTATACGGCCTAACTTTGTATCATCAACAAATTTACTCGTGTCACTCGTAATCCCTTCATCAAGGTCATTAATGTAAATTATGAACAAGAGGGGGCCTAAAACTGATCCTTGTGGAACGCCACTAGTGACTAATCCCCATTCAGATTTCACTCCATTAATGGTAACTCTGCTTTCTATTGGTAAGCCATGCCTCAATCCATGCTAGAACTTTACCTCCTATACCATGAGCTGCCACTTTTCTTAAGAGTCTCTTGTGAGGTACTCTATCGAAGGCTTTACTAAAATCCAAATAAACAATATTATATTCCTTATCACTGTCAACTGCCTCAAATGTTCTATTGAAGAACGTCAACAAGTTTGTCAGGCAAGAACGACGTCTCGTGAATCCATGCTGAGATTCATTTATCAAGTTATGCTCTTCAAGGTGACTTCTAATAATGTCAGCTATAATTGATTCTAATAACTTGCCCACTATAGTTGTCAGGCTTATTGGACGGTAATTTGAAGGAACGGACTTATCCCCTGATTTGAATATAGGAACCACATTAGCCATGGTGGCCTGGTGGCTAACACTCTCGCTTCACACGGCGAGGGCCTGGGTTCGATTCCCAGCCAGAGTAGAAACATTGGGCGTGTTTCTTTCCACCTGTTGTGTATGTTCCCCATCAGTAAAATGGGTACCTAGGTGTTAGTCGACTGGTGTGGGGTCGCATCCTGGGACACTGACCTAATTTGCCCGAAATGCTGAGCTTAAGGGGATTTCTATGCAGTAGTATGTCATTGTTGTCAGCTAGGACTGTATACCATGTACATGTTCTTGTAGTAAATAAAGATATTATTATTATTATTATTATTATTATTATTATTATTATTATTATTATTATTATCTTCCACAACTCTGGCACAACACCGGTAAGGACGGACGCATTAAACACACTCAAGGATGGATATGGGGTACACCATAAACTAGCTACCACCATCCACAGGATGGATATGGGGTTCACAATAAACTAGCCACTAGACTAGAGCGACTGGGTTATCGGGTATCCGGTAACTCACCCGAAGTGCGCTAGTATTCATGGTGATGTATATCCTGATTCCTGAGTACTAGTAGTATGTATGAATGACTCTGACACCTAGTATGTGCATTTGTTTGCATAATAAGACAGGAAGTAGCATGGGCCAGTAGGTCTGGTGCACTGCTCCTTCTTAAGTATGTTGTGTAGGCCTTAAACTGGCTTGAGCCTACACTGTGGGTTCTCCCTGCGTGTAAGTCACTAAGGAGGTAGATCCAGCTTCCTACCTCGGCAACCACAACAATGCTAGCCCCTTTGTGATGGGTCGACATTCTCCATCCTACCTCTCCCTTCCCTCTCACATTTCCCTCCCTCCCTCCCTCCCTCCCTCCCTACAACCAATCCCTCACTCACAAACACTCCTCCCCACCCTCTTTCCCACCACTACCTCCATACGGGTGCAGCCTCCGACACTTGTTGTCCCTCGCCTCAGCCCCCCCATCTCACCGTGTTTCCACACACACACACTTACACAGTTCCTCTCAACATGTGTAGTTACACCGAGCGTCTGAGAATAACATCTTCACCCAGTGACTCGCGCTCGCTGTATACTTCCCATCCTCCCTTCCTGTGGCCTTCCCCCTTTCTCCTACCCTTCAGTCTAACTCTCTCTTCCTATCACTGGGCCTCTCTTTTCCTCCTCTCCCTCCCTCTTTCCCAGGCCTGCTACTCCCTCCACTCTCTCTCTCTCTCTCTCTCTCTCTCTCTCTCTCTCTCTCTCTCTCTCTCTCTCTGCCGCCGCCATATGCCTCTCTAAAGATCTGTTGGCAGTCAGCCTGCCTCCAGCCAACTCACTCTCACTATAACCCTCCTGTATCTTCTACAACCTCTGCCCTCAGGGGTTGTTGGTACAGTGGTGCTGCTTTAGTAAGTAGAGTGGTACAGCCTCTTCACCAGTGGAGTGGTTAGCTAGGTTAGTTGTGTACCCTTGGCTGCTTCCAAGAGGGAGCTAAACAGATTCCTAAAGGCAGTGCTTGGTAACACGGCTGTGGTTCGTATGTTGGATTGTGTGCGGCCAGCAGTAATATCCTGGGTTGACCAGGAAGCCTAGTCGATGGGCGGGTCGCGGGGGCGCTGACCCCCAGAACGACATCCAGGTAGACTTCAGGTTGGTAGGCAGCTCCTGCCCTCAACTGACCATCCCGAGTATTTGCCTACCTGGAGGCCGTTCACAGAAACTAAGTGAATGTGCCCTGGCCTGACTAGGTTGGAGCATTGGCTAAAGCTGGTAGGAGACTTGGACCTACCTCGCATGAGCCAGTAGGCCTGCTGCAGTGTTCCTTCTGTCTTATGTTCTTATAAGGATCAGGGCCTGATCAACCAGGCTATTACTACTGACCGCACGCAGTTCAGCGTGCAAACCACAACACGGCTGGTCAAGAAATAACTTGAGTAACCTATCCACTTCCCTATTGAAAACAGCCAGGCAGTCGAAGAGTCTTGGGCCCCTTACGCTTATTGTGTTGTGACTCAGTGTACTCACGGCACTCATGCTTTTCCCTGGGGGTTTGTGGCACCGTCTGCAGAATCTTTAGCTTTCGTAGGGAGTAATTTCTGTGTGCAGATTGGGACTAGCCCCTCTAGGTCCCCCTAGGATTTTCCAAATGCAGATTATGATGTATTTTTATGAAATTAACTAATGTATGGGTTAATGACGTATTGTATTGATGCATCGAGAATAAATCAATAGATACATTTTCCAAAACTCTGGGTATAACCTAATGTCTGTATTAAATTCTGTATAATACTGTATTAAATTCTGTATAATACTGTATTAAATTCTCTATAATTTCAGGAATACTCTGGCGATACCCGTTAGTATTATCATTATTTTCACATTATAAACGAACAGGGATACCTCTGATTATCCCTTATTTTGCTTCTTTCACGTACACAAGAAACAGTACCAGTTCTGGTACTAATCACACTCTGAATTACTCCTCACTGGTATACCAGGGGTTTACTTGGAGGGGGGTTTCGAGGGGTCAACGCCCCCCCGGCTGTCAATGACCAGGGATAGATGAAGGAAAATAGAGAATATAACCTGAGTGTCTTCGTTTAGTGTCAGGAATAATATTAAAAGAGAAGTAAATAATGAAAGTGAATGTAATAGGAACGTAGTTAGAAGTCTGAGTAGATCTACGACCCACTATGATAACATGAACGTAGATAAGTATGTTTATGGAGCAACTTGCGATGTGAACACTGACTGATGTTGTAGTGGCGAGGCTTAGGCTTGGTTACAAGTACTGACTGATGTTGTAGTGGCCAGGCTTAGGCTTGGTTACAAGTACTGACTGATGTTGTAGTGGCCAGACTTAGGCTTGGTTACAAGTACTGACTGATGTTGTAGTGGCCAGGCTTAGGCTTGGTTACAAGTACTGACTGATGTTGTAGTGGCCAGGCTTAGGCTTGGTTACAAGTACTGACTGATGTTGTAGTGGCCAGGCTTAGGCTTGGTTACAAGTACTGACTGATGTTGTAGTGGCCAGGCTTAGGCTTGGTTACAAGTACTGACTGATGTTGTAGTGGCCAGGCTTAGGCTTGGTTACAAGTACTGACTGATGTTGTAGTGGCGAGGCTTAGGCTTGGTTACAAGTACTGACTGATGTTGTAGTGGCCAGGCTTAGGCTTGGTTACAAGTACTGACTGATGTTGTAGTGGCCAGGCTTAGGCTTGGTTACAAGTACTGACTGATGTTGTAGTGGCCAGGCTTAGGCTTGGTTACAAGTACTGACTGATGTTGTAGTGGCCAGGCTTAGGCTTGGTTACAAGTACTGACTGATGTTGTAGTGGCGAGGCTTAGGCTTGGTTACAAGTACTGACTGATGTTGTAGTGGCCAGGCTTAGGCTTGGTTACAAGTACTGACTGATGTTGTAGTGGCCAGGCTTAGGCTTGGTTACAAGTACTGACTGATGTTGTAGTGGCCAGGCTTAGGCTTGGTTACAAGTACTGACTGATGTTGTACTGGCGAGGCTTAGGCTTGGTTACAAGTACTGACTGATGTTGTAGTGGCCAGGCTTAGGCTTGGTTACAAGTACTGACTGAAGTTGTAATGGCAGACTTAGGCTTGGTTACAAGTACTGACTGATGTTGTAGTGGCCAGGCTTAGGCTTGGTTACAAGTACTGACTGATGTTGTAGTGGCCAGACTTAGGCTTGGTTACAAGTACTGACTGATGTTGTAGTGGCCAGGCTTAGGCTTGGTTACAAGTACTGACTGATGTTGTAGTGGCCAGACTTAGGCTTGGTTACAAGTACTGACTGATGTTGTAGTGGCCAGGCTTAGGCTCGCTTACAAGTACTGACTGATGTTGTAGTGGCAGACTTAGGCTTGGTTACAAGTACTGACTGATGTTGTAGTGGCCAGGCTTACGCTTGGTTACAAGTACTGACTGATGTTGTAGTGGCAGACTTAGGCTTGGTTACAAGTACTGACTGATGTTGTAGTGGCCAGACTTAGGCTTGGTTACAAGTACTGACTGATGTTGTAGTGGCCAGGCTTAGGCTTGGTTACAAGTACTGACTGATGTTGTAGTGGCCAGGCTTAGGCATGGTTACAAGTACTGACTGATGTTGTAGTGGCCAGACTTAGGCTTGGTTACAAGTACTGACTGATGTTGTAGTGGCCTGGCTTAGGCTTGGTTACAAGTACTGGCTGGTGTTGTAGTGGCCAGACTTAGGCTTGGTTACAAGTACTGACTGATGTTGTAGTGGCCAGGCTTAGGCTTGGTTACAAGTACTGACTGATGTTGTAGTGGCCAGGCTTAGGCTTGGTTACAAGTACTGACTGATGTTGTAGTGGCCAGGCTTAGACTTGGTTACAAGTACTAACTGATGTTGTAGTGGCCAGACTTAGGCTTGGTTACAAGTGCTGACTGATGTTGTAGTGGCCAGGTTAGGCTTGGTTACAAGTACTGACAGATGTTGTAGTGGCCAGGCTTAGGCTTGGTTACAAGTACTGACTGATGTTGTAGTGGCCAGGCTTAGGCTTGGTTACAAGTACTGACTGACGTTGTAGTGGCCAGGCTTAGGCTTGATTACGAGTACTGACTGATGTTGTAGTGGCCAGGCTTAGGCTTGGTTACAAGTACTGACTGATGTTGTAGTGGCCAGGCTTAGGCTTGGTTACAAGTACTGACTGATGTTGTAGTGGCCAGACTTAGGCTTGGTTACAAGTACTGACTGATGTTGTATTGGCCAGACTTAGGCTTACCTGGAGGTTACCTGGAGGTAATTCCGGGGATCAACGCCCCCGCGGCCCGGTCCATGACCAGGCCTCCCGATGGATCAGGGCCTGATCAACTAGGCTGTTACTGCTGGCCGCACGCAGTCCGACGCACGAGCCACAGCCCGGCTGATCCGGCACTGACTTTAGGTATCTGTCCAGCTCTCTCTTGAAGGCAGCTTGGTTACAAGTACTGGCTGATGTTGTAGTGGCCAGACTTAGGCTTGGTTACAAGTACTGACTGATGTTGTAGTGGCCAGGCTTAGGCTTGGTTACAAGTACTGACTGATGTTGTAGTGGCCAGGCTTAGGCTTGGTTACAAGTACTGACTGATGTTATAGTGGCCAGGCTTAGGCTTGGTTACAAGTACTGGCTGATGTTGTAGTGGCCAGGCTTAGGCTTGGTTACAAGTACTGACTTATGTTGTAGTGGCCAGGCTTAGACTTGGTTACAAGTACTGACTGATGTTGTAGTGGCAAGGCTTAGGCTTGGTTACAAGTACTGACTGATGTTGTAGTGGCCAGGCTTATGCTTGGTTACAAGTACTGACTGATGTTGTAGTGGCCAGGCTTAGGCTTGGTTACAAGTGCTGACTGATGTTGTAGTGGCCAGGCTTAGGCTTGGTTACAAGTACTGACTGATGTTGTAGTGGCCAGGCTTAGGCTTACCTGGAGTTTACCTGGAGAGAGTTCCGGGGGTCAACGCCCCCGCGGCCCGGTCTGTGACCAGGCCTCCTGGTGGATCAGAGCCTGATCAACCAGGCTGTTGCTGCTGGCTGCACGCAAACCAACGTATGAGCCACAGCCCGGCTGATCAGGAACTGACTTTAGGTGCTTGTCCAGTGCCAGCTTGAAGACTGCCAGGGGTCTGTTGGTAATCCCCCTTATGTGTGCTGGGAGGCAGTTGAACAGTCTCGGGCCCCTGACACTTATTGTATGGTCTCTTAACGTGCTAGTGACACCCCTGCTTTTCATTGGGGGGATGGTGCATCGTCTGCCAAGTCTTTTGCTTTCGTAGTGAGTGATTTTCGTGTGCAAGTTCGGTACTATCCCTCTAGGATTTTCCAGGTGTATATAATCATGTATCTCTCCCTCCTGCGTTCCAGGGAATACAGGTTTAGGAACCTCAAGCGCTCCCAATAATTGAGGTGTTTTATCTCCGTTATGCACGCCGTGAAAGTTCTCTGTACATTTTCTAGGTCGGCAATTTCACCTGCCTTGAAAGGTGCTGTTAGTGTGCAGCAATATTCCAGCCTAGATAGAACAAGTGACCTGAAGAGTGTCATCATGGGCTTGGCCTCCCTAGTTTTGAAGGTTCTCATTATCCATCCTGTCATTTTTCTAGCAGATGCGATTGATACAATGTTATGGTCCTTGAAGGTGAGATCCTCCGACATGATCACTCCCAGGTCTTTGACGTTGGTGTTTCGCTCTATTTTGTGGCCAGAATTTGTTTTGTACTCTGATGAAGATTTAATTTCCTCATGTTTACCATATCTGAGTAATTGAAATTTCTCATCGTTGAACTTCATATTGTTTTCTGCAGCCCACTGAAAGATTTGGTTGATGTCCGCCTGGAGCTTTGCAGTGTCTGCAATGGAAGACACTGTCATGCAGATTCGGGTGTCATCTGCAAAGGAAGACACGGTGCTGTGGCTGACATCCTTGTCTATGTCGGATATGAGGATGAGGAACAAGATAGGAGCGAGTAGTGTGCCTTGTGGAACAGAGTTTTTCACCGTAGCTGCCTCGGACTTTACTCTGTTGACGACTACTCTCTGTGTTCTGTTAGTGAGGAAATTATAGATCCATCGACCGACTTTTCCTGTTATTCCTTTAGCACGCATTTTGTGCGCTATTACGCCATGGTCACACTTGTCGAAGGCTTTTGCAAAGTCTGTATATATTACATCTGCATTCTTTTTGTCTTCTAGTGCATTTAGGACCTTGTCGTAGTGATCAAATAGTTGAGACAGACAGGAGCGACCTGTTCTAAACCCATGTTGCCCTGGGTTGTGTAACTGATGGGTTTCTAGATGGGTGGTGATCTTGCTTCTTAGGACCCTTTCAAAGATTTTTATGATATGGGATGTTAGTGCTATTGGTCTGTAGTTCTTTGCTGTTGCTTTACTGCCCCCTTTGTGGAGTGGGGCTATGTCTGTTGGCTTGGTTACAAGTACTGACTGATGTTGTAGTGGCCAGGCTTAGGCTTGGTTACAAGTACTGACTGATGTTGTAGTGGCCAGGCTTAGGCTAGGTTACAAGTACTGACTGATGTTGTAGTGGCCAGGCTTAGGCTTGGTTATAAGTAATGACTGATGTTGTAGTGGCCAGACTTAGGCTTGGTTACAAGTACTGACTGATGTTGTAGTGGCCAGGCTTAGGCTTGGTTACAAGTACTGGCTGATGTTGTAGTGGCCAGGCTTAGGCTTGGTTACAAGTACTGACTGATGTTGCAGTGGCCATACTTAGGCTTGGTTACAAGTACTGACTGATGTTGTAGTGGCCAGGCTTAGGCTTGGTTACAAGTACTGACTGATGTTGTAGTGGCCAGGCTTAGGCTTGGTTACAAGTACTGACTGATGTTGTAGTGGCCAGGCTTAGGCTTGGTTACAAGTGCTGACTGATGTTGCAGTGGCCAGGCTTAGGCTTGGTTACAAGTACTGACTGATGTTGTAGTGGCCATACTTAGGCTTGGTTACAAGTACTGACTGATGTTGTAGTGGCCAGGCTTAGGCTTGGTTACAAGTACTGACTGATGTTGTAGCGGCCAGGCTTAGGCTTGGTTACAAGTACTGACTGATGTTGTAGTGGCCAGGCTTAGGCTTGGTTACAAGTACTGACTGATGTTGTAGCGGCCAGGCTTAGGCTTGGTTACAAGTACTGACTGATGTTGTAGTGGCCAGGCTTAGGCTTGGTTACAAGTACTGACTGATGTTGAAGTGGCCAGGCTTAGGCTTGGTTACAAGTACTGACTGATGTTGTAGTGGCCAGGCTTAGGCTTGGTTACAAGTACTGACTGATGTTGAAGTGGCCAGGCTTAGGCTTGGTTACAAGTACTGGCTGATGTTGTAGTGGCCAGGCTTAGGCTTGGTTACAAGTACTGACTGATGTTGCAGTGGCCATACTTAGGCTTGGTTACAAGTACTGACTGATGTTGTAGTGGCCAGGCTTAGGCTTGGTTACAAGTACTGACTGATGTTGTAGTGGCCAGGCTTAGGCTTGGTTACAAGTACTGACTGATGTTGTAGTGGCCAGGCTTAGGCTTGGTTACAAGTGCTGACTGATGTTGCAGTGGCCAGGCTTAGGCTTGGTTACAAGTACTGACTGATGTTGTAGTGGCCATACTTAGGCTTGGTTACAAGTACTGACTGATGTTGTAGTGGCCAGGCTTAGGCTTGGTTACAAGTACTGACTGATGTTGTAGCGGCCAGGCTTAGGCTTGGTTACAAGTACTGACTGATGTTGTAGTGGCCAGGCTTAGGCTTGGTTACAAGTACTGACTGATGTTGTAGCGGCCAGGCTTAGGCTTGGTTACAAGTACTGACTGATGTTGTAGTGGCCAGGCTTAGGCTTGGTTACAAGTACTGACTGATGTTGAAGTGGCCAGGCTTAGGCTTGGTTACAAGTACTGACTGATGTTGTAGTGGCCAGGCTTAGGCTTGGTTACAAGTACTGACTGATGTTGAAGTGGCCAGGCTTAGGCTTGGTTACAAGTACTGACTGATGTTGTAGTGGCCAGGCTTAGGCTTGGTTACAAGTACTGACTGATGTTGTAGTGGCCAGGCTTAAGCTTGGTTACAAGTACTGACTGATGTTGTAGTGGCCAGGCTTAGGCTTGGTTACAAGTACTGACTGATGTTGTAGTGGTCAGACGTAGGCTTGGTTACAAGTACTGGCTGATGTTGTAGTGGCCAGACTTAGGCTTGGTTACAAGTACTGACTGATGTTGTAGTGGCCAGGCTTAGGCTTGGTTACAAGTACTGACTGATGTTGTAGTGGCCAGGCTTAGGCTTGGTTACAAGTACTGACTGATGTTGTAGTGGCCAGGCTTAGGCTTGGTTACAAGTACTGATTGATGTTGTAGTGGCCAGGCTTAGGCTTGGTTACAAGTACTGACTGATGTTGTAGTGGCCAGGCTTAGGCTTGGTTACAAGTACTGACTGATGTTGTAGTGGCCAGGCTTAGGCTTGGTTACAAGTACTGACTGATGTTGTAGTGGCCAGGCTTAGGCTTGGTTACAAGTACTGATTGATGTTGTAGTGGCCAGGCTTAGGCTTGGTTACAAGTACTGACTGATGTTGTAGTGGCCAGGCTTAGGCTTGGTTACAAGTACTGACTGATGTTGTAGTGGCCAGGCTTAGGCTTGGTTACAAGTACTGACTGATGTTGTAGTGGCCAGGCTTAGGCTTGGTTACAAGTACTGACTGATGTTGTAGTGGCCAGGCTTAGGCTTGGTTACAAGTACTGACTGATGTTGTAGTGGCCAGACTTAGGCTTGGTTACAAGTACTGACTGATGTTGTAGTGGCCAGGCTTAGGCTTGGTTACAAGTACTGACTGATGTTGTAGTGGCCAGACTTAGGCTTGGTTACAAGTGCTGACTGATGTTGTAGTGGCCAGACTTAGGCTTGGTTACAAGTACTGACTGATGTTGTAGTGGCCAGACTTAGGCTTGGTTACAAGTACTGATTGATGTTGTAGTGGCCAGGCTTAGGCTTGGTTACAAGTACTGACTGATGATGTAGTGGCCAGGCTTAGGCTTGGTTACAAGTACTGACTGATGTAGTGGCCAGGCTTAGGCTTTGTTACAAGTACTGACTGATGTTGCAGTGGCCAGGCTTTGGCTTGGTTACAAGTACTGACTGATGTTGTAGTGGCCAGACTTAGGCTTGGTTACAAGTACTGACTGATGTTGTAGTGGCCAGGCTTAGGCTAGGTTACAAGTACTGACTGATGTTGTAGTGGCCAGGCTTAGGCTTGGTTACAAGTACTGACTGATGTTGTAGTGGCCAGGCTTAGGTTTGGTTACAAGTGCTGACTGATGTTGTAGTGGCCAGGCTTAGGCTTAGTTACAAGTACTGACTGATGTTGTAGTGGCCAGGCTTAGGCTTGGTTACAAGTACTGACTGATGTTGTAGTGGCCAGACTTAGGCTTGGTTACAAGTACTGACTGATGTTGTAGTGGCTAGACTTAGGCTTGGTTACAAGTACTGACTGATGTTGTAGTGGCCAGACTTAGGCTTGGTTACAAGTACTGACTGATGTTGTAGTGGCCAGGCTTAGGCTTGGTTACAAGTAGTGACTGATGTTGTAGTGGTCAGACTTAGGCTTGGTTACAAGTACTGACTGATGTTGTAGTGGCCAGACTTAGGCTTGGTTACAAGTACTGACTGATGTTGTAGTGGCCAGGCTTAGGCTTGGTTACAAGTACTGACTGATGTTGTAGTGGCCAGGCTTAGGCTTGGTTACAAGTACTGACTGATGTTGTAGTGGCCAGACTTAGGCTTGGTTACAAGTACTTCTGGCAGTTTGGAGACAGACAGATGATGATCAAACTAAATGCAAAGTGGCCAACCCTATAGTCACTATCTTGAACACTTTGTGCTTAATTGTCCACTTATAGAGGAATATAGAAAGAGACAGTGTAATAACCTATGTTATACGTTAAGATATATTATTAATGAAAATAAGATACCAGATATATTAAGTAAATTTCCTAAATTTGCTTGTAACAGGTAAGTGAACTGTTGATAAAAATCCAAATGTTCTCCTGTTAACCCTTTTGGGGCCTAGTTCCTAGGCCTCTTGTGTATCCATATACTCTTGTGCTACCATCCACAGGATGGATATGAGGTGCACAATAAACTAGCCACTACCATCCACAGGATGGATATGAGGTGCACAATAAACTAGCCACTACCATCCACAGGATGGATATGAGGTACACAATAAACTAGCCACTACCATCCACAGGATGGATATGAGGTGCACAACAAACTAGCCACTACCATCCACAGGATGGATATGAGGTACACAATAAACTAGCCACTACCATCCACAGGATGGATATGAGGTACACAATAAACTAGCCACTACCATCCACAGGATGGATATGAGGTGCACAACAAACTAGCCACTACCATCCACAGGATGGATATGAGGTACACAATAAACTAGCCACTACCATCCACAGGATGGATATGAGGTACACAATAAACTAGCCACTACCATCCACAGGATGGATATGAGGTGCACAACAAACTAGCCACTACCATCCACAGGATGGATATGAGGTACACAATAAACTAGCCACTACCATCCACAGGATGGATATGAGGTACACAATAAACTAGCCACTACCATCCACAGGATGGATATGAGGTGCACAACAAACTAGCCACTACCATCCACAGGATGGATATGAGGTACACAATAAACTAGCCACTACCATCCACAGGATGGATATGAGGTACACAATAAACTAGCCACTACCATCCACAGGATGGATATGAGGTGCACAACAAACTAGCCACTACCATCCACAGGATGGATATGAGGTACACAACAAACTAGCCACTACCATCCACAGGATGGATATGAGGTGCACAATAAACTAGCCACTACCATCCACAGGATGGATATGAGGTGCACAACAAACTAGCCACTACCATCCACAGGATGGATATGAGGTGCACAACAAACTAGCCACCTCAAAGTCAAAATATTATTCTCTTAGAAGCGCACGTCTGTGTGTGTGTGTGTGTGTGTGTGTGTGTTTGTGTGTGTGTGTGTGTGTGTGTGTGTGTGTGTGTGTGTGTGTGTGTGTGTGTGTGTGTGTGGTAAACGCTCACCATGGGCAACTCAGATTAATTCCTTCGAGTGAGAAGATGACTGAGATAGAGAAGGGAACATCAGTCACCATCGCTGGCGTCCACTGGGTAAGGTGCGTCTGACGTGACTAGTCAGGGTGGTGAGAACCCCAGACCTCCCTGGAGGACCACCTCTAGGAGGGTCCTACCCTGGAGGAGCACCTCTGGGAGTGCCCTACCCTGGAGGTCCACCTTTAGGAGGGTCCTACCCTGGAGGAGCACCTCTGGGAGTGCCTACCCTGGAGGTCCACCTCTGGGAGGGTCCTAGCCTAGAGGAGCACATCTGGGAGTGCCCTACTCTGGACGTCCTCCTCTGGGAGGGTCCTACCCTGGAGGTCCACCTCTGAGGGTTCTACCCTGGAGGTCCACCTCTGGGGATCCTACCCTGGAACAGTAGCAACACTCACAACCATAAAAGTATAAACACAAGCATAAAATAAACAATAAAAACAACAAACAAGAAAAACAAACAAAGAACAAACACTGCCGCACCGAGTTAATATTGCCAACATCACTTAAACACTCCATTAATTTATTAGTGAGAAACGATTGTCCTGAATGTTCCTCGAGGTCCCTACAGGCACCTCGGTAATTATAAGTTCCCTGAGGTCCCTACAGGCACCTCGGTAATTATAAGTTCCCTGAGGTCCCTACAGGCGCCTCAGTGATTATAAAGTTTCCTGATGTTCCTAGAGGTGCCTCAGTAATTATAAGTTCCTCAATGTCCCTACAGGCACCTCAGTAATTATAAGTTCCACAAGGTCCCTACAGACACCTCGGTAATTATAAGTTCCTCAATGTCCCTACAGGCACCTCAGTAATTATAAGTTCCTCAATGTCCCTACAGGCACCTCAGTAATTATAAGTTCCTCAATGTCCCTACAGGCACCTCAGTAATTATAAGTTCCTCAATGTCCCTACAGGCACCTCAGTAATTATAAGTTCCTCAATGTCCCTACAGGCACCTGAGGTCCCTCCTCTATGTCCCTACAGGCACCAGTTCCTCAATGTCCCTACAGGCGCCTCAGTGATTATAAAGTTTCCTGATGTTCCTAGAGGTGCCTCAGTAATTATAAGTTCCTCAATGTCCCTACAGGCACCTCAGTAATTATAAGTTCCTCAAGGTCCCTACAGACACCTCGGTAATTATAAGTTCCTCAAGATCCCTACAGGCACCTCGGTAATTATAAGTTCCTCAAGGTCCCTACAGGCACCTCGGTAATTATAAGTTCCTCAAGGTCCCTACAGGCACCTCGGTAATTATAAGTTCCCTGAGGTCCCTACAGGCACCTCGATAATTATAAGTTCCTCAAGGTCCCTACAGGCACCTTGGTAATTATAAGTTCCTCAAGGTCCCTACAGGCACCTCGGTAATTATAAGTTCCTCAAGGTACCTACAGGCACCTCGGTAATTGTAAGTTCCTCAAGGTTCCTACAGGCACCTCAGTAATTATAAGTTCCTCAAGGTCCCTACAGGCACCTCAGTAATTATAAGTTCCTCAAGGTCCCTACAGGCACCTCGGTAATTATAAGTTCCTCAAGATCCCTATAGGCACCTCGGTAATTATAAGTTCCCTGAGGTCCCTACAGGCACCTCGATAATTATAAGTTCCTCAAGGTCCCTACAGGCACCTCGGTAATTATAAGTTCCTCAAGGTACCTACAGGCACCTCGGTAATTGTAAGTTCCTCAAGGTCCCTACAGGCACCTCGGTAATTATAAGTTCCCTGAGTTCCCTACAGGCACCTCGGTAATTATAAGTTTCTCAAGGTCCCTACAGGCACCTCGGTAATTATAAGTTCCTCAAGGTCCCTACAGGCACCTTGGTAATTATAAGTTCCTCAAGGTCCCTACAGTCACCTCGGTAATTATAAGTTCCTCAAGGTCCCTACAGGCACCTAAGTAATTATAAGTTCCTCAAGGTCCCTACAGGCACCTCGGTAATTATAAGTTCCTCAAGATCCCTACAGGCACCTCGGTAATTATAAGTTCCCTCAGGTCCCTACAGGCACCTCGGTAATTATAAGTTCCTCAAGATCCCTACAGGCACCTCGGTAATTATAAGTTCCTCAAGGTCCCTACAGGCACCTCGGTAATTATAAGTTCCTCAAGGTCCCTACAGGCACCTCGGTAATTATAAGTTCCCTGTGGTCCCTACAGGCACCTCGGTAATTATAAGTTCCCTGAGGTCCCTACAGGCACCTCGGTAATTATAAGTTCCTCAAGGTCCCTACAGGCACCTCGGTAATTATAAGTTCCTCAAGGTCCCTACAGGCACCTAAGTAATTATAAGTTCCTCAAGGTCCCTACAGGCACCTCGGTAATTATAAGTTCCTCAAGGTCCCTACAGGCACCTAAGTAATTATAAGTTCCTCAAGGTCCCTACAGGCACCTCGGTAATTATAAGTTCCTCAAGATCCCTACAGGCACCTCGGTACTTATAAGTTCCTCAAGGTCCCTACAGGCACCTCGGTAATTATAAATTCCCTGAGGTCCCTACAGGCACCTCGGTAATTATAAGTTCCTCAAGATCCCTACAAGCACCTCCGTAATTATAAGTTCCTCAAGGTCCCTACAGGCACCTCGGTAATTATAAGTTCCTCAAGGTCCCTACAGGCACCTTGGTAATTATAAGTTCCTCAAGATCCCTACAGGCACCTCGGTAATTATAAGTTCCTCAAGATCCCTACAGGCACCTTGGTAATTATAAGTTCCTCAAGGTCCCTACAGGCACCTCGGTAATTATAAGTTCCTCAAGGTACCTACAGGCACCTCGGTAATTGTAAGTTCCTCAAGGTCCCTACAGGCACCTCGGTAATTATAAGTTCCTCAAGGTCCCTACAGGCACCTCGGTAATTTTAAGTTCCTCAAGGTTCCTGCAGGCACCTCGGTAATTATAAGTTCCTCAAGGTCCCTAGAGGCACCTCGGTAATTATAAAAATTATGACAGAGGTGGAAAGGCCCAGTACATGGGCCAACTACTAAAATGTGTTCCACAGAATTGTTACCAAGGACTACCTTGGAGGGCAACCTTGGGGGGTCCTCTTCAGAAGGACGACCTCGAAAGTGGGTCCACCAGAGGTCCTCCTCCAAGGATGACGTCCGAGGTCCCTGGTCGCTCTCACAACTGACGTGACTGAGTTATTGGGAAAGATTTATGGGACGACCTTGAAGGAATGAGTGTCCAGGGGAGACATAACAACGACGTACAAGATACTCAATCTTCAACATGGCTTACAGAGAAAAACTTTGAAATACGATCATAGAAACTTATTTCGAAAGGATAGGGATATTAGGAATTACTTTTTCAGGTTTAGGGTGATAAACTAGTGATGGAGGCAAAATTCCTACACAGGCGACGCAAAATACCCCCAGTAAAAAGTAGGGGCGCCATTGGTACACTAAGGGAAAACACCATAAGTGTCTGGGGCCCAAGACTGTTCAACAGCCTCATATCAAGTATTAGGGGAATTGCCAATAACCCCCTGGCTGCCTTCAAGAGAGAGCTGGACAGATACCTAAAGTCAGTGCCGGATAAGCCGGGCTGTGGCTCGTACGTTGGACTGCGTGTGGCCAGCAGTAACAGCTTGGTTGATCAGGCCCTGATCCATCGGGAGGCCTGGTCATGGACCGGGCCGCGGGAGCGGCCCAGTCTATGACCAGGCCGGTTACCGGAGGTTACCTGGAGGTTACCTCCAGGTAACCTTCAATTCCAGAGTAAGTACGAATAGGTACTAGAGGTCAGGGATCAGTGATGCCGGTGACTGTGGTTTAAGGCAGGGTCAGGAGCTGTGAATCGACCCCTGTAAACATAACTAGTGAGTACACAAGATAACACAGTCATATGGAAGTTAAATGTTCTACCAACACATCTACCACCATCACCACAACTACCACCATCACCACAACTACCACCATCACCATAACTACCACCATCACCACAACTACCACCATCACCACAACTACCACCATCACCACAACTACCACCATCACCACAACTACCACCATCACCACAACTACCACCATCACCATAACTACCACCATCACCACAACTACCACCATCACCACAACTACCACCATCACCACAACTACCATCATCGCCACAACTACCACCATCACCACAACTACCACCATCACCACAACTACCATCATCGCCACAACTACCACCATCACCAGAACTACCATCATCGCCACAACTACCACCATCACCACAACTACCATCATCACCACAACTACCACCATCACCACAACTACCACCATCACCACAACTACCACCATCGCCACAACTACCACCATCACCACAACTACCACCATCGCCACAACTACCACCATCACCATAACTACCACCATCACCACCACTACCATCATCGCCACAACTACCACCATCACCACCACTACCACCATCACCATAACTACCACCATCACCACAACTACCACCATCACCACAACTACCACCATCACCATAACTACCACCATCACCATCACTACCACCATCGCCACAACTACCACCATCACCACAACTACCACCATCACCATAACTACCACCATCGCCACAACTACCACCATCACCATAACTACCACCATCACCACAACTACCACCATCACCATAACTACCACCATCACCACAACTACCACCATCACCATAACTACCACCATCACCACAACTACCACCATCACCATAACTACCACCATCGCCACAACTACCACCATCACCACAACTACCACCATCACCACAACTACCACCATCACCATAACTACCACCATCACCACCACTACCACCATCGCCACAACTACCACCATCACCATAACTACCACCATCACCACAACTACCACCATCACCACAATTACCACCATCCCCACAACTACCACCATCACCACAACTACCACCATCACCACAACTACCACCATCACCACAACTACCATCACCACAACTACCACCATCGCCACAACTACCACCATCACCACAACTATCATCATCACCGCAATTACCATTGCCACAACTACCACCATCACCACAACTACCACCACCACCACAACTACCACCATCACCACAACTACCACCATCGCAACAACTACCACCATCACCACAACTACCATCATCACCACAACTACCACCATCACCACAACTACCACCATCACCACAACTACCACCATCACCACAACTACCACCATCACCACAACTACCACCATCACCACAACTACCACCATCACAACTACCACCATCACCACAACTACCACCATCACCACAACTACCACCATCGCCACAATTACCACCATCACCACAACTACCATCATCACCACAACTACCATTGCCACAACTACCACCATCACCACAACTACCACCATCACCACAACTACCACCATCACCACAACTACCACTATCACCACAACTACCACCATCGCTACAACTACCACCATCACCACAACTACCACCATCACTACAACTACCACCATCACCACAACTATCACCATCACCACAACTACCACCATCACCACAACTACCACCATCACCACAACTACCATTGCCACAACTACCACCATCATCACAACTACCACCATCGCCACAACTACAACCATCACCACTACCACCATCACCACCACTACCACCATCACCACAACTACCATTGCCACAACTACCACCATCATCATAACTACCACCATCACCACAACTACCATCATCACCACAACTACCACCATCACCACAACTACCACCATCATCACAACTACCACCATCACTACAACTACCACCATCACCACAACTATTACCATCACCACAACTACCACCATCACCACAACTACCATTGCCACAACTACCACCATCATTACAACTACCACCATAGCCACAACTACAACCATCACCACTACCACCATCACCACCACTACCACCATCACCACAACTACCACCATCATCACAACTACCAGCACCACAAAGACAGCAGACAGAGGCACTGTACCTAGGATCTGGTTGGCGTGGCACTGGTCGATAAGGCTCCCTTGTGACCATCTGTCACCACCATCACCACCACAACCAACGCTACCATCACTACCATCACCACCACAACCAACACTACCATCACCACCACATCTAACCCTACCACCACAACCACCATCCCAACCACCACAATCACCATCTCAACCATCACAACCACCATCCCTACCACTACAACCACCATCCCAACCACCACAACCACCATTCCAACCACCACAACCACCATACCAACCACCACAACCACCATCCTAACCACCAAAACCACCATTTCAACCACTACAACCACCATCGCAACCACCACAACCACCATCCCAACTACCATGTTGCAACCCCTGAATGGTTGCAATGATTATTATGTATATATATAATTATTACTTTTTCATTTAATTTTATATTGCTTATATTTGCGATAATAGCTAAATCGTAAATGTATTGCTTTATATTGTTATTTGATTTGTTAGGTAGGATGTAACATTATGTGCTCAATTCAAGTCTTGATTGTCTAACTACTGTAATTATCGCTGTTTGCTCATTATATTGCCGGCTTCTTGCTGGGCGACTGCTGTCCACGGAGCTATCGCGTGATCGAGGGGGGGTGTCCTCACCTCGCCTGAAGTATTCAGTCTGCTCTAGACTCGCTTGGTGTTTGGACAGATTGTCTGTCTCATTATTCTTGTTAGTTCTGTAGAACTCTGTTCACAGAACAGTGATTATCGACGTTGTACTGAGGTTGTGTGTCGCTTAGACACTCTGAGCAACTCAGGTCCTGAGCTGTAGCTTCTGACCTAACTTGTACTGGTTTCTGTGTATTGTCACAGTCGGGGATTTTCTGATGCTGATCTTAGATTCAGTAGTATGGGAGTTTTGTGACTTTTGTGGAGGATCTGCTGATGGTCCCTACTTAGTGTAGTTATATTATCTCCTTGTTCCTGATTCTGTGTTGCAGTTGCTTGTTGTATTGCTATTGGGCTTAGCATTCTTTTTATTGTTCAAGCAGACTGTTCTGGTTGCCAGTCGGTCAAGAAGTTAGTTTATTTGAGGACTTTGTCAGTCACTTGTTTAAGTCTAGTCGAGTCTTGAGACATAGCGAACTACTTAGAGCACTTACACACATACACACAAACTTACTTGTACATATTTGTAATATCTTATTAAATGTTAATGTACCAGACGGTACTTAAGAATTATAAATGTGATATGTGCTTTCAGCACAATAATATTGAACTCGAGAGATGTGATATTATTTTGATTACTGTGATTAATTTAATTTAATTTAATTTGATAATATACCTCTAGACTTAATAAATTTATTAAATTTTAATTTCTCTAGTTAGTAGCCTACCAGTTGTAATCCTGAAGCACTATTGAATTATACTGAATTTTAATGGATAATTGGACAAGGATACTGACTAATTGTTACGAAAACCCAGTAACAGGCTGGATGCTAGAAGGGCAGTCCTTTCTAGTATTCACTGGAGATCTCTAAGCTTTTAGAATCGCGTTTTTTGTAACATACCACAACCACCATCTCAACCACCACTACACTCACCATCTCAACCACCACTACACTCACCATCTCAACCACCACTACACTCACCATCTCAACCACCACTACACTCACCATCTCAACCGCCAGGACTACCACCCCAACCACCACAAACACCATCGCAACCACCACAACCACCATCCCAACCGCCAGGACTACCACCCCAACCACCACAACCAGTACCCGAACCACCACAACCACCATCTCAACCACTACAGCCACCATCTCAACCACCACAACCACCACAACCACCACCACAACCACCACAACCACCATCACAACCACCACAACCACCATCCCAACCACCACAACCACCATCACAACCACCACAACCACCATCACAACCACCACAACCACCATCCCAACCACCACAACCACCATCACAACCACCACAACCACCATCACAACCACCACAACCACCATCCCAACCACCACAACCACCATCGCAACCACCACAGCCACCACCACAACCACCACAACCACCATCCCAACCACCACAATCACCATCCCAACCACCACAACCACCATCCCAACCACCACAACCACCATCCCAACCACCACAACCACCATCACAACCACCACAACCACCATCCCAACCACCACAACCACCATCACAACCAACACAATCACCGTCATAACCACCACAATCACCATTCCAACCACCACAACCATCATCCCAACCACCACAGCCACCATCACAACCACCACAACCACCATCACAACCACCACAACCACCATCACAACCACCACAACCACCATCACAACCACTATTACTACAATGAAGAATGTCATCACTGAAGCACACTACAAGAGTAGTAAGAGAACTTGGTCTTGAGACCTGTCTTGGACAGGGAAATTAGGAACCTTCCTCTGTAATAAGGAAATTAGGAACCTTCTTCTGTAATAAGGAAATTAGGAACCTTCCTCTGTAATAAGGAAATTAGGAACCTTCTTCTGTAATAAGGAAATTAGGAACCTTCCTCTGTAATAAGGAAATTAGGAACCTTCTTCTGTAATAAGGAAATTAGGAACCTTCCTCTGTAATAAGGAAATTAGGAACCTTCCTCTGTAATAAGGAAATTAGTAATCTTCCTCTGTAATAAGGAAATTAGGAACCTTCCTCTATAATAAGGAAATTAGGAACCTTCCTCTGTAATAAGGAAATTAGGAACCTTCCTCTGTAATAAGGAAATTAGGAACCTTCCTCTGTAATAAGGAAATTACGAACCTTCCTCTGTAATAAGGAAATTAGGAACTTTCCTCTGTAATAAGGAAATTAGGAACCTTCCTCTGTAATAAGGAAATTAGGAACCTTCCTCTGTAATAAGGAAATTAGGAACCTTCCTCTGTAATAAGGAAATTAGGAATCTTCCCCTGTAATAAGGAAATTAGGAACCTTCTTCTGTAATAAGGAAATTAGGAACCTTCCTCTGTAATAAGGAAATTAGGAACCTTCCTCTGTAATAAGGAAATTATGAACCTTCCTCTGTAATAAGGAAATTAGCAACCTTCCTCTGTTATAAGGAAATTAGGAACCTTCCTCTGTAATAATTAAATTAGGAACCTTCCTCTGTAATAAGGAAATTAGGAACCTTCCTCTGTAATAAGGAAATTAGGAATCTTCCCTGTAATAAGGAAATTAGGAACCTTCTTCTGTAATAAGGAAATTAGGAACCTTCCTCTGTAATAAGGAAATTAGAAATCTTCCCCTGTAATAAGGAAATTAGGAACCTTCTTCTGTAATAAGGAAATTAGGAACCTTCCTCTGTAACAAGGAAATTAGGAACCTTCCTCTGTAATAAGGAAATTAGGAACCTTCCTCTGTAATAAGGAAATTAGGAACCTTCCTCTGTAATAAGGAAATTAGGAACCTTCTTCTGTAATAAGGAAATTAGGAACCTTCTTCTGTAATAAGGAAATTAGTAACCTTCCTCTGTAATAAGGAAATTAGGAAACTTCCTCTGTAATAAGGAAATTAGGAATCTTCCTCTGTAATAAGGAAATTAGGAACCTTCTTCTGTAATAAGGAAATTAGGAACCTTTCTCTGTATTAAGGAAATTAGGAACCTTCCTCTGTAATAAGGAAATTAGGAACCTTCCTCTGTAATAAGGAAATTAGGAATCTTCCCCTGTAATAAGGAAATTAGGAACCTTCTTCTGTAATAAGGAAATTAGGAACCTTCCTCTGTAATAAGGAAATTAGGAATCTTCCCCTGTAATAAGGAAATTAGGAACCTTCTTCTGTAATAAGGAAATTAGGAACCTTTCTCTGTAATAAGGAAATTAGTAATCTTCCTCTGTAATAAGGAAATTAGGAACCTTCTTCTGTAATAAGGAAATTAGGAACCTTCCTCTGTAACAAGGAAATTAGGAACCTTCCTCTGTAATAAGGAAATTAGGAACCTTCCTCTGTAATAAGGAAATTAGTAATCTTCCTCTGTAATATGGAAATTAGGAACCTTCTTCTGTAATAAGGAAATTAGGAACCTTCCTCTGTAATAAGGAAATTAGGAACCTTCCTCTGTAATAAGGAAATTAGGAATCTTCCTCTGTAATAAGGAAATTAGGAACCTTCCTCTGTAATAAGGAAATTAGGAACCTTCCTCTGTAATAAGGAAATTAGGAACCTTCCTCTGTAATAAGGAAATTAGGAATCTTCCTCTGTAATAAGGAAATTAGGAACCTTCTTCTGTAATAAGGAAATTAGGAGCCTTCCTCTGTAATAAGGAAATTAGGAATCTTCCTCTGTAATAAGGAAATTAGGAGCCTTCCTCTGTAATAAGGAAATTAGGAATCTTCCTCTGTAATAAGGAAATTAGGATTCTTCCTCTGTAATAAGGAAATTAGAAACCTTCCTTTGTAATAAGTAAATTAGAATCTTTCCTCTGTAATAAAGAAATTAGGATCCTTCTTCTGTAATAAAGGAATTAGGAACCTTCATTTGTAATAAAATCAGGATCTTTCTTCTGTAATAAGGAAATTAGGATCCTTCTTCTGTAATAAAGGAATTAGGAACCTTCATTTGTAATAAAATCAGGATCTTTCTTTTGTAATAAGGAAATTAGGATCCTTTTTCTGTAATAAAGGAATTAGGAACCTTCATTTGTAATAAAATCAGGATCTTTCTTCTGTAATAAGGAAATTAGGATCCTTCCTTCCTTTATAATAAGAGTCTACCTGGAGGGACTCTCTGAGTACCTGGAAGGAGTCTTGTAAATTAGTTACCTGGAGGGAGTCTACCTGGAGGGAGTCTACCTGGAGGGAGTCTACCTGGAGGGAGTCTACCTGGAGGGAGTCTACCTGGAGGGAGTCTACCTGGAAGGAGTCTACCTGGTGGGAGTCTACCTGGAGGGAGTCTACCTGGAGGGAGTCTACCTGGAGGGAGTCTACCTGGAGGGAGTCTACCTGGAGGGAGTCTACCTGGAGGGAGTCTACCTGGAGGGAGTCTACCTGGAGGGAGTCTACCTGGAAGGAGTCTACCTGGAGGGAGTCTACCTGGAGGGAGTCTACCTGGAGGGAGTCTACCTGGAGGGAGTCTACCTGGAGGGAGTCTACCTGGAGGGAGTCTACCTGGAAGGAGTCTACCTGGAGGGAGTCTACCTGGAGGGAGTCTACCTGGAGGGAGTCTACCTGGAGGGAGTCTACCTGGAGGGAGTCTACCTGGAGGGAGTCTACCTGGAGGGAGTCTACCTGGAGGGAGTCTACCTGGAAGGAGTCTACCTGGAGGGAGTCTACCTGGAGGGAGTCTACCTGGAGGGAGTCTACCTGGAAGGAGTCTACCTGGAGGGAGTCTACCTGGAGGGAGTCTACCTGGAAGGAGTCTACCTGGAGGGAGTCTACCTGGAGGGAGTCTACCTGGAGGGAGTCTACCTGGAGGGAGTCTACCTGGAGGGAGTCTACCTGGAGGGAGTCTACCTGGAGGGAGTCAACCCGGAGGGAGTCTACCTGGAAGGGAGTCTACCTGGAGGGAGTTTACCTGGAGGGAGTCTACCTGGAGGGAGTCTACCTGGAGGGAGTCTACCTGGAGGGAGTCTACCTGGAAGGAGTCTACCTGGAGGGAGTCTACCTGGAGGGAGTCTACCTGGAGGGAGTCTACCTGGAGGGAGTCTACCTGGAGGGAGTCTACCTGGAGGGTATTCCGGGGGTCAACGCCCCAGCTGCCCAGTCCTTGACCAGGCCATTGTGAGTTTGTTGATTAGTTGTGAATTATTGCAGTCACGGAAATGGGCCTGATTCCTCATAGCTGGGGACGTGTCATGTCAGGATGGTACCTAACGAATCATGCCATGTCAGGAGGTGACATGCAAAGAACTTATTAGGCAAGGAGTCATCAGCCGACAGATGTTGATGCTCTGTTAACGACGACATCAATCCATCATCACTAAAGACTCTTCACTGACCTGTTGAAGACGTGTACACAAGATCAAACATTCACCATGTGAACTACGGGAGGGGAGAGAGGGACGGGGGTTCTCTGTGCACTGTGACCAGTCCAGGGCTACTGTGACCTCGCTAACCCAATGGACATAAGCCACACCGCGTGGCTATTGGGTTAGCCCATGTTATCCTAAGTTAAATCTATATATATATATAATCCCATTCAAGTATGCCTACGACATTTTTGTGCCCTCAGAACCCTTCTAAATCTGTGGAGGGAACATTGCAGCGGCTGGCCGAGACTCGAACCCGAGAGACTTTAGGCACGTCACAGGAAAATTTGAAATTTCCTAAAAGAAATGTCTGAAGAATCACACACATGAAAGAGCAAATGTAGCAATATATCTACTTTTTTTCTAGTTGTAGAAATTCCGAGTACTGTGTTGTAGAGTCGTGCGGAGAGTCCTTGAGAATTCTCTTAGCTGTCCTAGACAGGACTCGCAGCAATCGTTTCAAGTTGGAAAAATTCAGATTCAGGAAGGATATAGGAGAGCACTGGTTTGGTAATAGAGTTGTGGACGAGTGGAACAAACTCCCGAGTACAGTTATTGAGGCTAAAACGTTGTGTAGTTTTAAAAATAGGTTAGATAAATACATGAGTGGGTGTGGGTGGGTGTGAGTTGGACCTGACTGGCTTGTGCTACTAGGTCAGATGCCGTGCTCCTTCCTTAAGTGAATGTGACCTGACGTGACTAGGTTGGGTCATTGGCTTAAAAACCCGGTAGGAGACTTGAAATTGCCTCCCATGGGCTAGTAGGCCTGCTGCAGTGTTCATTCTTTCTTATGTTGTTAAACAACGTTCCGTCACGATGTCTATGTGCTGAGCCAGGCAAGACCAACACCTGGGTTTTGTAGCTATTAAGAAGCGGTAAACCTGTAGGGAGACTCAGGGTGAGTTGTTAATGGTATTGAATACTGAGAAGTTTTTTCTACTAAGACTCATGTGCAGCTTTTGGGTACCTTTAGTGGGGAAAAGTCTCGCCAGCACAACAGACTTCTTCAGTCGAATGCAGGAGAACAGAACACTGGAGACGGTAGAGATTGTATTGATGGGATCTGTCAGTGACCTTTAGTGACGTGACCTTATTTTTCCGCAAAATTTGAAGAGACTGGTTGCCTTATGAGTGTCTGTGAGAGTGTCACTGGTTCGTAAATCAATGAGTTGCAGTTGAAATATTTCACTCGGGTCATCTAGTGAAACTTAAATAATGAACACTTTTTTTCCTGCCCATTACTTTTATAAGTGTCCAGAGATCTTCTTGGTACATTAATGTAACTTTCCACGGGGATCTGTGATTACCTTTCCTTGCTGACTTGTTCACAGCAGGAAAATTGTGAAGGAACACAGTCACGGACCTGCTTCAAACACAGTTTATCTTTCTTTCGTAAGTTTTCACCTCAGTATACATGTCGACGAACCTCTGACGAGCCTTTGATGAGTTTTGAGAGTCTTTCTACTCCAGGAGCCTGGTCATGGGCTTTCTACTCCAGGAGCCTGGTCGAGCCTTTGATGAGTTTTGAGAGTCTTTCTACTCCAGGAGCCTGGTCATGGGCTTTCTACTCCAGGAGCCTGGTCGAGCCTTTGATGAGTTTTGAGAGTCTTTCTACTCCAGGAGCCTGGTCATGGGCTTTCTACTCCAGGAGCCTGGTCATGGGCTTTCTACTCCAGGAGCCTGGTCATGGGCTTTCTACTCCAGGAGCCTGGTCGAGCCTTTGATGGGTTTTGAGAGTCTTTCTACTCCAGGAGCCTGGTCATGGGCTTTCTACTCCAGGAGCCTGGTCATGGGCTTTCTACTCCAGGAGCCTGGTCATGGGCTTTCTACTCCAGGAGCCTGGTCGAGCCTTTGATGAGTTTTGAGAGTCTTTCTACTCCAGGAGCCTGGTCATGGGCTTTCTACTCCAGGAGCCTGGTCATGGGCTTTCTACTCCAGGAGCCTGGTCATGGGCTTTCTACTCCAGGAGCCTGGTCATGGGCTTTCTACTCCAGGAGCCTGGTCGAGCCTTTGATGAGTTTTGAGAGTCTTTCTACTCCAGGAGCCTGGTCATGGGCTTTCTCCTACAGGAGCCTTGTCATGGGCTTTCTACTCCAGGAGCCTGGTCATGGGCTTTCTACTCCAGGAGCCTGGTCATGGGCATTCTACTCCAGGAGCCTGGTCATGGGCTTTCTACTCCAGGAGCCTGGTCGAACCTTTGATGAGTTTTGAGTCTTTCTACTCCAGGAGCCTGG
>NC_091314.1:4963002-4980502 GCF_038502225.1 Cherax quadricarinatus | reverse complement strand
GCAGTGCTCCCCACCAGCTCTCAGGAATTCTCGCCAAACACCTCTCTAAACTCTTGGGCACTATCAGTCCAGCACATCTCAAACACTCAGGTGATCTTCTCAATCGCATTCGCAACATCAACATCAGGAACAAGAAACTTTCCAGCCTTGACGTGACTTCCCTATTCACCAAAGTACCTACTACACAAGCCATCGATCTCTTGCGCAGGAAAATTGACGATTCACTTGATCTTCCCATTCCAGCCAACGATTTCATCGACCTTGTTGAACTATGTGTTGGCTTTACGTGTTTCTCTTTCGAAAATCACCTCTTTCAGCAGACTTTTGGACTACCCATGGGTTCGCCACTCAGTGCAGTCCTGGCGAACCTATACATGGAACATCTAGAAGCCGAACGTTTCTCCACCATTATTCCTTCGTCTGTCACCTGGCTCCGTTATGTTGACGACATTCTCCTCATAACTCCTAAACGCTTCAACGTTCAAGCTCTCCAAGACAAGCTCAACCAGGTCGAGCCTTCAATCCAGTTCACACTTGAAGAAGAAGTCGACAACACTCTTCCTTTCCTTGATGTTCTGCTCTGCAAAGCTGACCACGAACTTCGTTTTAAAGTCTATCGAAAACCCACCAACCAAAACGATCTTCTCCACTTCTACTCTCACCACGACACCAAAACCAAACGTGGTGTGATTATAGGCTTCTTCCTACGTGCACTCAGAATCTGCAGCAATGAGTTCCTTGAGGAAGAATGCACTATAATTGAACAAATATTTTCTAAACTCCACTATCCTAGTCACTTCATCAGAGACTGCAGACGGCGGGCATTAAACATCTTCAACACACCCAGAGAAGACACTGCCGAGAAGAGATACATAGTCCTTCCCAACAACTCCATTGCCAAACATGTTTCCAACATCTTTGCCAAAACATCATTCCAAGTATCTACCTCCACAACCACGACCATCAAGGATATCACCAGTGGTAGACAGGACAAGCCTCCATCCTCTGCAGGGGTATACATAATCCCTTGTAATGACTGCAACAAGTTATATGTGGGCGAAACATCAAGAGACCTCCAAACACGCATTTCAGAACACCAATATGCAAGCAGGACTGACGATACAAGGAATGCCTGTGTACAGCATCGTAATTCACACAACCATTTAATAAACTTCAGAAACTCAAGACTTATAGCCACAGAAGACAACACTCAATACAGAAGAATCCTGGAATCATCGCTTATCTCTATATCCAACAATTTCAACCAGAATAATGGCTTCTATAACATAGCTGAACCACTCGCCAAGAAACTTCATCGCTATCCCACATAAGAACACTGTAGAAGGTCTACAAACTTGTCCAATCTCCTTTCCAAGCTACCCAAAGACTCTATAACCCCACCCGGTGGATCATCAGATGCAGCATTCTTCACCTGACCTCAACATTCTGACTATAAATACTCTCGTACCTTCCAACCCCAGGTAGATCCGTGTGTGACTTGAGAAAGCCCACTGTGTGGGTGAAACGTTGTCAATAAAGGATCACATTATACTGCATTTGTGTTTATATTTCCATTGTGTCGGTATTTCATACCATTTATTACCAACATGTCCAACATCTCGTCCAGCCCCAGGATCAAAGCCGGGTCCTTCCCTTGTCTGCTAAACACCTCTCACATGATACAAAAAATAAAATAGAATTTTGAGAGAGTGACCGGTAATCCGGCATGAGGTTACGGTTCGAAGGACCAAGACGTATTATGACGAAGAAATTTGCAAATAACGAAAAAACATAGAAGAGTGTAATGCTTTTATGATCATGTTTTCCCCCATGGAGAGCTTTGTTACACAATGTTTCGCCCATGGAGAGCTTATTATAACGATGTTTTGCCCAACAAGAGCCTCATTAAACAATGTTTTGCCCAAAGAGAGCTTTATAAACTTATAGTGTCTTTCTCACCTACTTTCTCACCTGCTTTTTCCTACTTTCTCATCTACTTTTTCATCTACTTTCTCTTCTACTTTCTCGTCTACTTTCTTTTCTACTTTCTCATTCAATTTCTCTTCTACTCATCTACTTTCTCTTCTATTTTCTAATCTCCATTCTCATCTACTTTTTTCTACTTCTCATCTTTCTCCTCTACTTTCTTATCTACTTTCTCATCTACTTTATCTTATAATTTCTCCTCTACTTTTTCTTATACTTTCTCTTCTACTTTCTCCTCTACTTTCTCTTCTTCTTTCTCATCTATTTTCTCTTCTACTTTCTCCTCTACTTTCTCATCTGTTTTTCTCACCTATAGGTAATTATGCTAACAGTGTAAAACTTATAGTCAGGCTCCCTTGCTAGCCAAACGTCACATGACACCCTGTTTGGGTCAGCCAGCTAGGCTGCAGGCCTACCCTCTCAGATCCCTGCTAGGCTTAGGTGTGGGCAGATGCAGACAGGCTGGGGCTCTTCCTACCACCGCCAGTAATAAGTCCTGCATAACAGTCTGCATGACGGTGATGGGGTGAACGGTGGTGAAAGTGTTTTTTCTTTATCGGGTGACCCTGCCTCGGTGGGAGACGGCTGATGTGTTTATATATATAAAAGTTCATCAGAACCTTCCCCCATCCTTGATAATAATTAGGTTCTCAGAGAATTGGTGAAGTTCATTATTTAGGAGGTTCACTGTAACCTGCTAGATGGGTTAGTAAAGGTTGCTTTACGTATGTTAGATGCATTTTGCAGTCAAGGAAATTTGAAGTTATTCTGTGGGTTAAACCCTTCTTTCATTTGGGTGGGTTGTAGGTGGGGTGGGGGTTGAGAGGGGAGGAATGACGATGGTGGTGATTGTTGTTGTAGTGGTGGTAGTGGTGGTGGTAGTGGTAGTGGTGGTAGTGGTGTTGGGTCGATACCAGGACACTAGTCTCCCCAGGGAGGAGCCACTGCGTCAGGAAAGTTATACCTCAACCTCTCTCTTCCGACCTCTCCTCCCTCCCTTCCCCTCTCCATCCTCTTCCTCCCTCTCCCTTCCGTCACTCTCTTTCTCTTTCATTCCTCCTATCCCTCCCACCTCGCTCATCGCCCCCACAGCCCGGTCTGGGACCAGGCCTCCAGACGCTGGAACACATCCAGTTACTCCTTGAAGGTAGCCACGGGTCTGTTGGTAATTCACCTTATTAATGAAAGGAAGATAGTGAAGAGTCTTGGCCCCTTTACACTGAGTTATCCCTCTGTGTACTTATCACATCCTCGCTCTTCATTGGGTTTATATTGCAAAACCTACTGATCGTCCCACTATGGTAGGGAGACCTTTCAGTGGGCATAATTGGGGTCAGTCCCTCTATTATTGTCACACGACATTTATATATCTTTCTCATCAATATTCTAGATGATAAAGCTTATTTCACGATACGAGTTTTATTATAAATTTATTAGCTACAAGGCCTGTTTGCTAGCGCCATCTAGTTGTGGCATGAATTACTAGATGGTCTGTTGACCGTTTGGTGCTGTGGTGCTTCGGACTGATCAGGAGTGGGTTGGCTGGCTGACTCGATTACTTCGTTTGTGGTAATCATGTCAGCCAGAGTGACCTCTGGCTCCTTGCTGTGTATGTGTGTGTGTTCCAACAATCATTATTTTGGCTTTTGTTGAAAACTTGTACACTTGTACATACTGTACATGGTCAACTGGCGCAGGATAAAAAATTATCGTAAATTGCACAAGTTTTTACCGAGTAAAAATTTTTCCAACTTGTTGAGTGAGTCTCGTGACATTGTTAAAAGACTTTTTTTTTATAAGTGGAACTCAGTTCTGGAGACCTACAACAGAAATACTGCTGTTTATGAAACAAACATTGTACTACTGACAAATAACAGAAGTACTGTTGTTTGCAAAGCAGAAGATTATTAGAGGTCGACAGTACATATATCATCGTTTGTAAAACAGAGAAAGTTAGGATTTTCCCGATAATTTAGGTGTTTGAAGTGATAAAGGCAGTGGCAGTTCTCTGTACTTTCTCCAGATCTGCAGTTTCACCCGCTTTAAATGGCGGAGTCATCATTGCTCGGCAATATTCCAGTCATGAAACAGCAAGTGGCTAATACTGTCACCCTTGGTCGTGCATCTTGGATTTCGAAAACTTCTGTAATCATTTTCCTTCTTGCTCTTGTGATGATAACTCATGTGTTTCTGGAATGTGAGATCTTCCAGCGGCATCACTCTCTTGTGTTTCTTGAATGTGAGATCTTCCAGCAGCATCACTCTCTTGTGTTTCTGGAATGTGAGATCTTCCAGCGGCATCACTCTCTTGTGTCTCTTGAACGTGAGATCTTCCAGCGGCATCACTCTCTTGTGTCTCTTGAATGTAAGATCTTCCAGCGGCATCATTCTCTTGTGTTTCTGGAATGTGAGATCTTCCAGCAGCATCACTCTCTTGTGTCTCTTGAATGTGAGATCTTCCAGCGGCATCACTCTCTTGTGTTTCTGGAATGTGAGATCTTCCAGCGGCATCACTCTCTTGTGTTTCTGGAATGTGAGATCTTCCAGCAGCATCACTCTCTTGTGTTTCTGGAATGTGAGATCTTCCAGCGGCATCACTCCTAACTTCTTTGCAATCTTATTTGATTCTGTTGTCTAATTTGTTCGTTTCCTAGAATCTATTACGGTTTTTATGTCTCCAGTTTGTTTTCCATAGCCAAGTAATTGAAGTTTGTCAGTGAAGATTACACTGTCTTCTCTGGTTAGCTAGAAGACCTGGTTTAGATCGGTTTAGTGACTTACGGTGTCTTCAGTGGATGTCATTCTCCTGCAAATTCTAGAATCACCTTTAAAGGATGATACTGTGCTATGATTAATAGCTGTCTATGTCCGATATGAGAATGAAAAAAAGAACTGGTGCCAGTACCGCGCCTTGTGGAACAGAGTTTCTACTCTGAGTTTACTTTGATTTTTATTCTCTGGATTCAGTTTGTTAAAAGTTAATCTGTCTGCCCACTTTTTCCACTTTTATCCAAGTGGTACAGTAGCATACTTTGTGTGCTACTGTGCCACGGTCACACCTGCTGAAGGCTTTTGAGAAGTCTGTGTACACCGTCACTGCATTCTGTTTGTCCTCCAGTGCATCCAAGACCTTGTGGTAGTGGTGGAGCTGTTGCGAGAGACAGGAGCGGAATGCTCTAAACCCATCCTGTCCTGAGTGATGCACTTGTTGCGAGTCTGGCACTCTGAATGCCACTGAACTCATGCTCTGAAGTCATTGCTTTATCATCTTTCTCAAAGAATTTCCCAACATATTTCAGTGAGTTCATGCACTCTCCTGACTCTTTGTGTCTGAAACATCAGTTACGTTGTGGTCTGAATTTGGTGTACACTTAAGAACATAAAAAAGAATGAGCACTGCAGTAGGTCTACTGGCCTACTGCAGTCCCCCTTTCTAAACTAAATCAAAATTTTCCCAATTTGAACATGCTGCTGCGAGTTCTGTCTTGGTTAGATGACTTCCCATAACTTGAGGGAGATGAACACTAATACGTTTAACACCTTCACCGAAGACATTTCGACCCTTGGATCTCGCTCACTTTAAATATATTTGAAGCATTCAGGATCCAAGGAGAGAAACGTTGTTAAGAAAGGTGACTCAGGGGAATGTATTGTTGTCGGTTCACCTGTGTAAGGTTAAGGACATTCTCTACTGGGCTTGGTTCCACTATACGGGGAAGTTTATCACCGAGCCAAGGTGAATTTTGGCACCGAGCCAAGGTGAAGTTTGGCACCGAGCCAAGGGGAAGTTTGGCACCGAGCCAAGGGGAAGTTTGGCACCGAGCCAAGAGGAAGTTTGGCACCGAGCCAATGGGAAGGTTGGCACCGAGCCAAGAGGAAGTTTGGCACCGAGCCAATGGGAAGGTTGGCACCGAGCCAAGGGGAAGGTTGGCACCGAGCCAAGGTGAAGGTTGGCACCGAGCCAAGGGGAAGTTTGGCACCGAGCCAAGGGGAAGTTTGGCACCGAGCCAAGGGGAAGGTTGGCATCGAGCCAAGAGGAAGTTTGGCACCGAGCCAATGGGAAGGTTGGCACCGAGACAAGGGGAAGGTTGGCACCGAGCCAAGGGGAAGGTTGGAACCGAACCAATGGGAAGGTTGGCACCGAGCCAAGGGGAAGGTTAGCACCGAGCCAAGGGGAAGGTTGGCACCGAGCCAAGGGTAAGGTTGGCACCGAGCCAAGGTGAAGGTTGGCACCGAGCCAAGGTGCAGGTTGGCACCGAGCCAAGCTAAAGGTTGGCACCGAGCCAAGGGGAAGGTTGGCACCGAGCCAAGGGGAAGGTTGGCACCGAGCCAAGGGGAAGGTTGGCACCGAGCCAAGGGGAAGGTTGGCACCGAGCCAAGGGGAAGGTTGGCACCGTGCCAAGGTAAAGGTTGGCACTGAGTTTGTAAGGATTTTCGGAAAAATAAAATAAAATTGATCTTCCCACTTGTCCATCCCACCTGACCCTCCCACCTATTCCTCCCAGCTGTCCCTCCCAGCTGTCTGTCCCATCTGACCCTCCCACCTATTCCTCCCACCTGTCCTTTCCATCTGTCCGTCACACCTGTTCCTCCCACCTGTCCCTCCCATCTGTTCCTCCCAACTGTCCCTTCCACCTGCTCCTCCCACCTGTCCCTTCCACCTGCTCCTCCCACCTGTCCTTCCTCCCCCATCACACTTCTGTTATCCTTCTTGTCTCTACCGTAATTATCCGCTTGAGAATTAACCAGGTTTTGCTATCTGCCTCTCCAAGTCCTTCTTCTCCCCCTCCTCTCTACTCTTTCTCTCTCCCTCTCTTACCCCCCTCTTCATTCTCCTCTCTTCCTCTCTACTCTCTTCCCCACTCTCCCCTCTCCCTCACACTCTCCCCTCTCCCTCACACTCTCCATCCACCTCCATCATCATAACTTGAAGTCAGAAACTCTGAAGGATACACCCACTTCCTTGCTTCCTTTTCCCCTCTCTACATCCTGGTAAACTGTTGCTCACTTTCTCTCTCTCTCTCTCTCTCTCTCTCTCTCTCTCTCTCTCTCTCTCTCTCTCTCTCTCTCTCTCTCTCTCTCTCTCTCTCTCTCTCCCTCCATACTTCACCTTCCTGATACAAAGTGTTTAGCACACCACCTAAATGCTGCAACCCACCTAAATTCTGGAGACCACGTCAATAGTGAACGTCACTTGCATGTTGCAGAGACACTTCAGTAATGTTGCAAGGGACACCTGAATGTTGCAGGGGACCGACCTGAATGTTGCAGGGGACCGACCTGAATGTTGCAGGGGACCGACCTGAATGTTGCAGGGGACCGACCTGAATGTTGCAGGGGACCGACCTGAATGTTGCAGGGGACCGACCTGAATGCTGCAGGGGACCGACCTGAATGTTGCAGGGGACCGACCTGAATGCTGCAGGGGACCGACCTGAATGTTGCAGGGGACCGACCTGAATGTTGCAGGGGACCGACCTGAATGTTGCAGGGGACCGACCTGAATGTTGCAGGGGACCGACCTGAATGTTGCAGGGGACCGACCTGAATGTTGCAAATCACAGAACTATTGTACACAATGTGACAGTCACCTTGATCCTGCAGGCGACCTTCGTGTTGCAAGAGAGAGATCTCGAATATTGCAAATCGCCCCCCGAAGGTCGATAACAAATGAATGCAACCTGTTGCTTCTGCCGTAAATCCCTCGGCTCAGAACCGAAATAACCCGGGATCGATTCCCGGGCTGGGCTAAATTTTTTTTTTTGATGGGAGGGGGCAGGGGGGAGGGGGGTCAAGTCTCCTGACATCTGCTGCCTTCACCTAGCACTAAATAGGTACCTGGGTGTTAGTCGACTCCTGGGGGAGTAACAGAGTGAAATGAGCTAAGATAACAGTACTTAGCTTTTAAATAAGATAAGATAACAGTACTTAGCTTTTAAATAAGATAAGATAACAGTACTTAGCCTTTAAATAAGCTAAGATAACAGTACTTAACCTTTAAATAAGCTAAGATAACAGTACTTAGCCTTTAAATAAGCTAAGATAACAGTACTTAGCCTTTAAATAGGATAAGATAACAGTTCTTAGCCTTTAAATAAGCTAAGATAACAGTACTTAGCCTTTAAATAAGCTAAGATAACAGTACTTAGCCTTTAAATAAGCTAAGATAACAGTACTTAGCCTTTAAATAAGCTAAGATAACAGTACTTAACCTTTAAATAAGCTAAGATAACAGTACTTAGCCTTTAAATAAGCTAAGATAACAGTACTTAGCCTTTAAATAAGCTAAGATAACAGTACTTAGCCTTTAAATAAGCTAAGATAACAGTACTTAGCCTTTAAATAAGCTAAGATAACAGTACTTAGCCTTTAAATAAGCTAAGATAAGAGATCTTATCCTGTATGTGAGCTTAGATAACAGATCCTGGTCTGTAAATAAACTAACAGCTCTTAGTTTGTAATTAAGATAACAGTTCTTAGCCTGTAAATAAGCTGAGAGAACATAGCAGATCTTTGCCAGGTGCTAGACTAAGCCTCCTGGTTGATCACCAGTGTCAGGACAGCCAGAAAATCCTCCTGGCTGGCCACCCACACGTCTGTGTTTCACTGTACGTCACCCACACGTCTGACTTATCATTGTACGTCGCGCACACGTCTGACTATCACTGTACGTCGCGCACACGTCTGATTATCACTGTACGTCACTCACACGTCTGATTATCACTGTACGTCACTCACACGTCTGTATTTCACTGTACGTCACTCACACGTCTGTATTTCACTGTACGTCGCGCACACGTCTGATTATCACTGTACGTCACTCACACGTCTGATTATCACTGTACGCCACTCACACGTCTGATTATCACTGTACGTCACTCACACGTCTGTATTTCACTGTACGTCGCGCACACGTCTGATTATCACTGTACGTCACTCACACGTCTGTATTTCACTGTACGTCACTCACACGTCTGTATTTCACTGTACGTCGTGCACACGTCTGATTATCACTGTACGTCACTCACACGTCTGATTATCACTGTACGTCACTCACACGTCTGTGTTTCACTGTACGTCACCCACACGTCTGACTTATCATTGTACGTCGCGACGTCTATCACTGTACGTCACTGTACGTCACTCACACGTCTGTATTTCACTGTACGTCACTCACACGTCTGTATTTCACTGTACGTCGTGCACACGTCTGATTATCACTGTACGTCACTCACACGTCTGATTATCACTGTACGCCACTCACGTCTGTATTTCACTGTACGTCACTCACACGCCTTCCAGCATACGTAAGGGGGATTACTAATAGACCCCTGGCTGTCTTCAAGACCCCTGGTTGTCTTCAAGACCCCTGGCTGTCTTCAAGACCCCTGGTTGTCTTCAAGACCCCTGGCTGTCTTCAAGACCCCTGGCTGTCTTCAAGACCCCTGGCTGTCTTCAAGACCCCTGGCTGTCTTCAAGGCACTGGACAGGCACCTAAAGTCAGTACCCGACCAACCGGGATGTGGTTCGTACGTCAGCTTGCGTGCGACCAGCAGTAACAGCCTGGTTGATCAGACCCTGATCCACTATGAGGCCTGGTCTCAGACCGAGCCGCGGGGGTGTTGACCCCCGAAACCCTTTCCAGGTAAACTCCAGGTAAACTCCAGGTAAACACGTCTATCATTGTACGTCACCAACACGTCTGAAAGGGTTCTGAAAGGCCTTCGTAGTATTCTGAAAGGCCTTTGTAAGGTCTGAAAAGCCTTCGTAGGGTTCTGAAAGGCCTTCGTAGTGTTCTGAAAGGCCTTTGTAGGGTTCTGAAAGGCCTTCGTAGTGTTCTGAAAGGCCTTTGTAGGGTTCTGAAAGGCCTTCGTAGTGTTCTGAAAGGCCTTTGTAGGATTCTGAAAGGCCTTCGTAGTGTTCTGAAAGGCCTTTGTAGGGTTCTGAAAAGCCTTCGTAGGGTTCTGAAAGGCCTTCGTAGTGTTCTGAAAGGCAACCAAACCATACCCCCGGCCGGGATTGAACCCGCGGTCATAGAGTCTCAAAACTCCAGCCCGTCGCGCTAGCCACTAGACCAGCTAGCCACAATAAGATTCATCCAACTAGGTATATTTCTACACCATAGGAAAGTTAGCACAGGCACCTCTGTGACCACAAATGCAAGTTTTTACAGACGAATCTCCAGCTAGCGTGGCCGTGACGAACTCTAGCTCAAGTCCCTTCACTGCCGGCAGTGAAGGGACTTGAGCTAGAGTTCGTCACGGCCACGCTAGCTGGAGATTCGTCTGTAAAAACTTGCATTTGTGGTCACAGAGGTGCCTGTGCTAACTTTCCTATGGTGTAGAAATATACCTAGTTGGATGAATCTTATTGTGGCTAGCTGGTCTAGTGGCTAGCGCGACGGGCTGGAGTTTTGAGACTCTATGACCGCGGGTTCAATCCCGGCCGGGGGTATGGTTTATTTGCAATCGTGTCATTACGATTTCTTAAGTCGTTCTGAAAGGCCTTTGTAGGGTTCTGAAAGGCCTTCGTAGTGTTCTGAAAGGCCTTTGTAGGGTTCTGAAAGGCCTTCGTAGTGTTCTGAAAGGCCTTTGTAGGGTTCTGAAAGGCCTTCGTAGTGTTCTGAAAGGCCTTTGTAGGGTTCTGAAAGGCTTTTGTGGGGTTTTGAAAGGCCTTCGTAGGGTTCTGAAACGCCTTCGTAGTGCTCTGAAAGGCCTTCATAGTGTTCTGAAAGGCCTTCATAGTGTTCTGAAAGGCTTTCGTAGTGCTCTGAAAGGCCTTCGTAGTGTTCTGAAAGGCCTTCGTACGCTTCTGAAAGGTCTTCATAGAGTTCTGAAAGGCCTTCGTAGGGTTCTAAAAGGCCTTCGTACGGTTCTGAACGGCCTTTGTAGGGTTCTAAAAGGCATCTGTAGGGATTTGAAGACTTTTATAGGGCTCTGAAAGGACTTCGTTGGGTTCTGAAAGGCCTTCGTAGGGTTTTGAAGGCCTTTGTAGAGTTCTGAAAGGACTTCGTGGGTTCTGAAAGGCCTTTGTAGAGTTCTACAAGGAATTCATTGGGTTCTGAAAGGCCTTTGTAAGGTTCTGAAAGGCGTTCGCAGGGTTCTGAAACGCATTCTTAGGGTTGTGAAAGTAGGGCTGCTAACAGTAGGTCTACTGCCCCATACTGTGTCACATACCCTATTGTATCCTTGTTACCACACAGCAATGTTCTTAAATCTCACTGTTGCGTCTGTCTAACCCACTCATAAAGTCACACTTGCTACACTAACTACTATCAAAACATTAGAGTTTTAAGGCAATGTTTTCGTTTGTACAGAAACGTCTGAAACGTTTGGGATTATTACATCCCAGGAGTCCAAATGGCCTGTTATCCTGGGTGTAAAGGGAGCAAAATAAACACAGCAGAAAAGTTTTGACTTGTATTATCCTTCACCAATTTATAACAACAGTATGTACACTATATACACTATGTACAGTGATAGGTATTAGTGCACTCCACGGTAAGCAAGGCAGAATAGAAGCCACTAGAGAGCAGACCGTGCTTCAACCAGCTCTAGAATGGGAATGACAAGGGCAGACAGGAGAGTGGTACCCACATAACCTCTGCGATTGCCAAAACCATCTTCTTATTGGCTGGAACCTGGGTACTGGTTGAACGACGGGGCCCCATCGTCAACCCTCAGTCACCTGGTTCGCTGGTTGGGGGAGATAACCTGTAAATGAGGGTGTGTACATGCGCCAAATAAAGGTTACGTACTCTTTGCATGCCACACAGATAAAGACCCTTTACTCGATTAAGAGTTTGTCCACTGACAATACTTGTCGAGGCAGCGAAATCTGCCGCCTTGAGACAGCAAAAAGAGACACCTGCTGGAAGACACCTGTTGGAAGAAGGGTCACCTGACCTTCCAGCAGAGAAGGTTCCCTCCTTCATGGTTTACCAGGACCAGCAGAGAAAGTTCCCTCCTTCATGGTTCACCAGGACCAGAAGAGAAGGTTTCTTCCTTCATGGTTCATCAGGACCAGCGGAGGTTCCCTCCTTCATGGTTCACCAGGACCAGCAGAGAAGGTTCCCTCCTTCATGGCTCACCAGGACCAGCAGAGAAGGTTCCCTCCTTCATGGCTCACCAGGACCAGCAGAGAAGGTTCCCTCCTTCATGGTTCACCAGGACCAGCAGAGAAGGTTCCCTCCTTCATGGCTCACCAGGACCAGCAGAGAAGGTTCCCTCCTTCATGGCTCACCAGGACCAGCAGAGAAGGTTCCCTCCTTCATGGCTCACCAGGACCAGCAGAGAAGGTTCCCTCCTTCATGGCTCACCAGGACCAGCAGAAACTATCACACTGCCACCCACAGTTATGCAGCAGACACCTTACTTCGCAGACTCCAGCATGGTCCTAGACCAAGGTCTCATTAGTGGCCTTGAAATCCAATGATGGCCCTACAGACCCTAATAATTATCGCGCAGCTGCTGGAGACTATAACCTTGGGTAGTCCAGAGGATAGTTACTCTGACCTGGACTGAAAATTAGTGGTAATCCAGGAAGCACTAAGTCCTCCAGCAAGCATTCTCATCCAGCAAGAACTAACTCAGATTTCACAACAGAATCAATAGTACAGATGCTCAAAAAATCAGGGAGAAAAAAAATATGTTAATTTTTCACATATTCCACCGTTCACCGAATTACTCCTCTGTAAGAGAATTGATAAGTTAGCCAAAGAAAGTACTATGATAACATGAACGTAGATCAGCTTATCTGTGCAGCACCTCGCATTGGAAACAGATTGACTGAAGTTGTAGTAGCCAGGCATAAGCTTGGTTACAAGTACTTCTGGCAGTCTGGCAGATTAGATTTGGATAAACATCGCCACGAAGTGACTAGTTTACCTTAGACCCCATGTCCATCCTGTGGACGGAAGCGCAAGAGCATATGGATGCACAAAAGGTCTAGGAACTAGGCTCCAAAAGGTCTAACAGGAGTACATCTGGAGTTTGGCAGACACACAGATCGCGATAAGTCTAAATGCAAAGTATGTGGTCAGTCTTATGGTCACTATCTTGAGCATCATGTGCGTGATTGTCCACTTGTTGAGGAATACAGAGACAGACAGTATAATATTTAATGTCTAGATATTTTATAAACATGATACCAGTCATATTAAGTAAATATCCTAACTTTGCTGACAACAGATAAGTGAACTATATATATAAATTCAGATGTACTCCTGTTAACCCTTTTGGAGCCTAGTTCGTAGGCCTCTTGCGTATCCATATGCCCTTATACTATTACCCACAGGATGGATATAGGGACTGGTTCTTGCTCATGGGGGCGTGGTTTTAACCCATGGGGGTAAGGTTCTTGCCCCTAGGTTTTTTTGCCCCTTGGGTCTGATTCTTCCCCCTGAGAGTCTGGTTCTTGTCCCTGGAAGTTGGTTCTTCTCCAAGGATGTCTGATTTTGGCCCCTGGAGGTATGGTTCTTGCCTCTGGGCAGTAATTCTTGCCACTGGGGGTCTGGTTCTTGCCCCCTGGAAGTCTGGTTCTTCTCCAAGGGTGTCTGATTTTGGTCCCTGGAGGTATGGTTCTTGCCTCTGGGCAGTAATTCTTGCCACTGGGGGTCTGGTTCTTGCCCCCTGGAAGTCTGGTTCTTCTCCAAGGGTGTCTGATTTTGGCCCCCGGAGGTATGGTTCTTGCCTCTGGGCTCTTGCACCTGGAGGCCTGGTTCTACCACTGAAAGCCTTTGTTCTTACAACCGGGGTTTGGTTCTTGCCCCTAGAGGCTTCTTCTTGACCATGAGAGTTGATTCTTGCCCCCTGGGGGACGGTTCTTGCCCCTAGGGGTTGGTTCTTGCCTGTGGGGGATGGTTCTTACTGCTAGGGGAATTGTTCTAGACCCTGGGGACTGGTTCTTGTCCCCCTGGGGGCTGATTCTTGTCCCTGGGGGATGATTCTTGCCCCTGGGTGCTGGTTCTCGCCCTTGGGTGACTGGTTCTTGCCCCTGGGGGATGGTTCCTGCCCCTGGGGGATGGTTCTTGTTTCTGGGGGACTGATTCCTGCCCCTGGGTGCTGGTTCTTGCCCCTGGGGATGGTTCTTTCCCCTGGGGTCCCCTGGGGCCCCCTGGGGTCCCCTGGGGTCCCCTGGGGTCCCCTGGGGTCCCCTAGGGTCCCCTGGGGTCCCCTGGGGTCCCTTGGGGTCCCCTGGCTTCCTGCATGGGAGGTTCAAGCTGAACATCTCTTACGCATCCCCTTCTGCTGTTGTTGCTGTTGTTACTACTGCTGTTGTTGCTACTGCTGTTGTTACTACTGCTGTTGTTGCTACTGCTGTTGTTGATGCTGCTGCTCTTGTTGTTGTTGTAGTTGCTGTTATTGTTGTTTCTGTTGTGCTTGTTGCAATTCTTCTTCCTGCTACTCTTATTGTTGCTGTTGTTGCTGTTTTTGTTATTTTCATTGCTGTTGTTGTTGTTGCTTTTGTTGTTGCTCTTGTTATTGCTGTTGTTGTTGTGTTTGTTCCTGTTCTTGTTGTTGCTACTAATGTTGTTGTTGTTGTTGTTGTTGCTGTTGGCAAACTTGACAGGGCGTAACTGTCATCCAGGTGACTGTCATCCAGGTGACTGTCATCCAGGTGACTGTCATCCAGGTGACTGTCATCCAGGTTACTGTCATCCAGGTGACTGTCATCCAGGTTACTGTCATCCAGGTGACTGTCATCCAGGTGACTGTCATCCAGGTGACTGTCATCCAGGTTACTGTCATCCAGGTTACTGTCATCCAGGTTACTGTCATCCAGGTAACTGTCATCCAGGTAACTGTCATCCAGGTGACTGTCATCCAGGTGACTGTCATCCAGGTGACTGTCATCCAGGTTACTGTCATCCAGGTTACTGTCATCCAGGTTACTGTCATCCAGGTGACTGTCATCCAGGTGACTGTCATCCAGGTTACTGTCATCCAGGTAAGTGTCATCCAGGTGACTGTCATCCAGGTTACTGTCATCCAGGTGACTGTCATCCAGGTTACTGTCATCCAGGTAAGTGTCATCCAGGTGACTGTCATCCAGGTGACTGTCATCCAGGTTACTGTCATCCAGGTAAGTGTCATCCAGGTTACTGTCATCCAGGTGACTGTCATCCAGGTGACTGTCATCCAGGTTACTGTCATCCAGGTAAGTGTCATCCAGGTGACTGTCATCCAGGTTACTGTCATCCAGGTTACTGTTATCCAGGTGACTGTCATCCAGGTTACTGTCATCCAGGTAAGTGTCATCCAGGTGACTGTCATCCAGGTGAGTGTCATCCAGGTAAGTGTCATCCAGGTGACTGTCATCCAGGTGACTGTCATCCAGGTGACTGTCATCCAGGTGACTATCATCCAGGTTACTGTCATCCAGGTAAGTGTCATCCAGGTAAGTGTCATCCAGGTGACTGTCATCCAGGTGACTGTCATCCAGGTGACTGTCATCCAGGTGACTATCATCCAGGTTACTGTCATCCAGGTAAGTGTCATCCAGGTAAGTGTCATCCAGGTGACTGTCATCCAGGTGACTGTCATCCAGGTGACTGTCATCCAGGTGACTGTCATCCAGGTGAGTGTCATCCAGGTAAGTGTCATCCAGGTGACTGTCATCCAGATGACTGTCATCCAGGTGACTGTCATCCAGGTGACTGTCATCCAGGTGACTGTCATCCAGGTGACTGTCATCCAGGTTACTGTCATCCAGGTTACTGTCATCCAGGTTACTGTCATCCAGGTGACTGTCATCCAGGTGACTGTCATCCAGGTTACTGTCATCCAGGTAAGTGTCATCCAGGTGACTGTCATCCAGGTTACTGTCATCCAGGTTACTGTCATCCAGGTGACTGTCATCCAGGTTACTGTCATCCAGGTAAGTGTCATCCAGGTGACTGTCATCCAGGTGAGTGTCATCCAGGTAAGTGTCATCCAGGTGACTGTCATCCAGGTGACTGTCATCCAGGTGACTGTCATCCAGGTTACTGTCATCCAGGTAAGTGTCATCCAGGTGACTGTCATCCAGGTGACTGTCATCCAGGTGACTGTCATCCAGGTGACTGTCATCCAGGTGACTGTCATCCAGGTGACTGTCATCCAGGTGACTGTCATCCAGGTGACTGTCATCCAGGTGACTGTCATCCAGGTGACTGTCATCCAGGTGACTGTCATCCAGGTGACTGTCATCCAGGTGACTGTCATCCAGGTGACTGTCATCCAGGTGACTGTCATCCAGGTGACTGTCATCCAGGTGACTGTCATCCAGGTGACTGTCATCCTGGTGACTGTCATCCAGGTTACTGTCATCCAGGTTACTGTCATCCAGGTGACTGTCATCCAGGTGACTGTCATCCAGGTTACTGTCATCCAGGTAAGTGTCATCCAGGTGACTGTCATCCAGGTTACTGTCATCCAGGTTACTGTTATCCAGGTGACTGTCATCCAGGTTACTGTCATCCAGGTAAGTGTCATCCAGGTGACTGTCATCCAGGTGAGTGTCATCCAGGTAAGTGTCATCCAGGTGACTGTCATCCAGGTGACTGTCATCCAGGTGACTGTCATCCAGGTGACTATCATCCAGGTTACTGTCATCCAGGTAAGTGTCATCCAGGTAAGTGTCATCCAGGTGACTGTCATCCAGGTGACTGTCATCCAGGTGACTGTCATCCAGGTGACTGTCATCCAGGTGACTATCATCCAGGTTACTGTCATCCAGGTAAGTGTCATCCAGGTAAGTGTCATCCAGGTGACTGTCATCCAGGTGACTGTCATCCAGGTGACTGTCATCCAGGTGAGTGTCATCCAGGTAAGTGTCATCCAGGTGACTGTCATCCAGGTGACTGTCATCCAGGTGACTGTCATCCAGGTGACTGTCATCCAGGTGACTGTCATCCAGGTGACTGTCATCCAGGTTACTGTCATCCAGGTTACTGTCATCCAGGTTACTGTCATCCAGGTGACTGTCATCCAGGTGACTGTCATCCAGGTTACTGTCATCCAGGTAAGTGTCATCCAGGTGACTGTCATCCAGGTTACTGTCATCCAGGTTACTGTCATCCAGGTGACTGTCATCCAGGTTACTGTCATCCAGGTAAGTGTCATCCAGGTGACTGTCATCCAGGTGAGTGTCATCCAGGTAAGTGTCATCCAGGTGACTGTCATCCAGGTGACTGTCATCCAGGTGACTGTCATCCAGGTTACTGTCATCCAGGTAAGTGTCATCCAGGTGACTGTCATCCAGGTGACTGTCATCCAGGTGACTGTCATCCAGGTGACTGTCATCCAGGTTACTGTCATCCAGGTTACTGTCATCCAGGTTACTGTCATCCAGGTGACTGTCATCCAGGTGACTGTCATCCAGGTTACTGTCATCCAGGTAAGTGTCATCCAGGTGACTGTCATCCAGGTTACTGTCATCCAGGTTACTGTCATCCAGGTGACTGTCATCCAGGTTACTGTCATCCAGGTAAGTGTCATCCAGGTGACTGTCATCCAGGTGAGTGTCATCCAGG
>NC_091314.1:4923002-4955502 GCF_038502225.1 Cherax quadricarinatus | reverse complement strand
ATCTGTTCCAGCTCTGATATCTCCCCTGCCCTGAACATTACTGTTCTAGCTCTGATATCTCCCCTGCCCTGAACATTGCTGTTCCAGCTCTGATATCTACCCTGCCCTGAACATTACTGTTCCAGCTCTGATATCTCCCCTGCCCTGAACATTACTGTTCCAGCTCTGATATCTCCCCTGCCCTGAACATTACTGTTCCAGCTCTGATATCTCCCCTGCCCTGAACATTGCTGTTCCAGCTCTGATATCTCCCCTGCCCTGAACATTGCTGTTCCAGCTCTGATATCTCCCCTGCCCTGAACATTACTGTTCCAGCTCTGATATCTCCCCTGCCCTGAACATTACTGTTCCAGCTCTGATATCTCCCCTGCCCTGAACATTGCTGTTCCAGCTCTGATATCTCCCCTGCCCTGAACATTGCTGTTCCAGCTCTGATATCTCCCCTGCCTTGAACATTGCTGTTCCAGCTCTGATATCTCCCCTGCCCTGAACATTACTGTTCCAGCTCTGATATCTCCCCTGCCCTGAACATTGCTGTTCCAGCTCTGATATCTCCCCTGCCTTGAACATTGCTTTTCCAGCTCTGATATCTCCCTTGCCCTGAACATTGTTGTTCCAGCTCTGATATCTCCCGTGCCCTGAACATTGCTGTTCCAGCTCTGATATCTCCCCTGCCCTGAACATTACTGCTCCAACTCTGATATCTCCCTTGCCCTGAACATTGTTGTTCCAGCTCTGATATTTCCCCTGCCCTGAACATTGCTGCTCCAGTTCTGATATCTCCCATGCCCTGAACGGGGCCGTCAACACTGAACAATAGTACAAACGAGAGAGCACAAGTGATTTAAACAACATCATTTTCTCCACTCCCTTGTCTTAAAAGTTTTCATTATCCTCCTTAAAAGTTCTCATTATCCTCCTTAAAAGTTTTCATTATCCTCCTTAAAAGTTCTCATTATCCTCCTTAAAAGTTCTCATTATCCTCCTTAAAAGTTCTCATTATCCTCTTAAAAGTTCTCATTATCCTCCTTAAAAGTTCTCATTATCCAGTATCTCATTATTATATTGTGCTCTCTTAACAATAGGTCAGCTGATAGCATTTCATCCAGGTCCATAATATGCTCTTTTTTTTCTTTCTATTTAGTAGTCATCCTGTCTTTTGTATATCGTTTCCATTTTCAGTCAGTTTTTTCATATCTGAGTAACTAAAATTTTTCACTATTGAATATCATTTTGCTTTTCACTGTCCACTGAAACATTATACTTACCTTCTTTTGTAATTTTTTCTCATGTCTATTATTATATCTCCTCATGTTTAGTGTCGTATCTATTTGTGTTTATTGACGTATCGTCCGCAATGATGGTACGACGCTGTAGCCAGTGTTTTGATGTGGGAGTTGTAGTAGGTGTACAAGAAGGTGTACAAGAAGGTGTACAAGAAGGAATACAATAAGAAGACCACTGTTGATCTTAGGATACTCCTCTTTCTCATTGACAGCTCAGAACCCCAGCAGCCACAGGTCTGGGGATCTCCTTTGGTGTCGGCTATATTAGTTTCCACTGGGCTGTAATAGAGTGGGTTACAATAATTATTACACCCTCCTGACATATTATTCCAATATGTGCAGGTAATGCTAGGTGAGACCACGTCTTTTTACCTGTGTTTGGGTGGTGGCCCACCTGTCATGACTTCGATAGTTAGCCCTACTTATCTAACAACTACATTTAGGCACTACAATGATTAATAGGCTGATGTCAGAATGAATAGTGACCTACCTCGTTCATTGTAGCAGGAGCCCTTAATGTTAGTACGCGGATGAATCTGGTATCGATGGCTTTATTGAAGATATGATGCTGGACACCTTCACTTCTATCGTCACTCGGTATGTTGAACATCACCTGACTAGCATCACTTGTCCACAAGTTCAACTTGTGAACTATATTCGTGGTTAACATCCACAGTAAGGAGAAAACTCTCCATAATGACCATTCGCACACAAATAAGTGACACAGAGAATAAAGGATGTGCCGCAGTAATTGCTCACTCGCTAATATGTCCGTAATTATTCACAGCAGGGAGAATAGTTTTTCCTGGAGATTATTGGTACGACTCGAGTTTCACGAAGTATACATGGATACAGTCATGGATGTTCTACGTTTTAACATGGCTTGACCTCAACAGTGACACTCGGTCAATCGCTACATTATAACTGGTTGCAGTCACAGTCACAATCTGGCTCAAGGAGCCTCCAGTACCTCTATTTACAGTCAGTTTTCTGCTGACATAATGTCTACGGGGAGGAGTGCCGGCTCTGATAACTTATATGAATTAAAGAGTGTGGATTCCTTAAATCAAAGGTGCAGGTTATTGGGTATAATGTCACTAGCTATATTACTAGGTTAGAGGCACATTATTACACATTTTTAATGTCTTAGGAAATAGGAGCTTCCTCAGACAAACATGTGAATATATGTTGTAGATTCTCCCACATGAGGGGAGAGCTCAACTGTGCACATGCAAGTCTCATAAATATTTTATCTGCTCTTGTTTACACTCAATTTAGTGATCGTCTAATTCCGCAGAGTAAGGAACACAGTAAGATATGGATGTCCTTGTATGACTTGATACTTTCCATTACTAATGGAAATAAAAAGAGGTCATGACCCCCCCCTAGGTCACACCTGCACTGCCAGTGTGGGAACATGGAAAGAGAGGGAGCATAGCCCCCTTGATGGGGTATTTTCTACACATTTGATCTATATCTGCCGAGAAAGAGTAGAGGTGCCAGGACCACACCCAGGGGCACAGAGCTTTTTACATTGCTGGATATTTTGTGTTCTGCTTGTCAGAAAATTAAATATCTATGTGCCTGATTTTCCCGTTATACCAAAAGATCCCATTGTATGTGCTTTCACTCCATGGTTGCAATTTTCATTGCATCCCAGACCTCAGTAATGCTGTGCTGATGGTTCAAACAGCTGCGACAAGCATGATCTTCCTTGTGTAAATCCATGTTGATCTGGACTGTATAGACCAAGAAGATGGTAACTGGTTGTCTCGTCACCATTTCTGTCAAATATTTTGGTGATGTATGATATTAGCATTATTGATTTGTAACATTTTGATGGTGTGGGATGTCGATGTTACTCATTTGTAATATTTTGTCATCTCTCTGCTGGTTTCTCTTTGAAGAGGTGCTTTCTACACTTCCAAACTCCTCTTGCATTTCACCCGTATCTAACCTCTTTCTCCAGGGAATATTGAGTGCTCTTGCTAGTGGTATTCTACACCACTTTATGGAACCAACCCAGGAGCAGCATATGCTGCCATGTTCATATCCCTTCCGATTTCTATACCATTAGTTTACGAAAGAGACATTTGTAGACATTGTAGTGTGTATATAAGTATATATATGACTTGTATGGCCGGAAGAATTAACCAAGAATTGTTTTCCTTTCTCGCCCCCACCACTCCAGGCCCGTCCAGTGGATTGCTGGACGCTGATTCCTACTGGTTATTGAAGACTTCGCTGGTTTCCTTTACTTCGTCGGTATGTGAAATACCTCTGAGTGGCGGACCAGTTGCACCTCTAACAGTATTTTGGGTCTCCTGCCATTTCCTGGGCTGCTTTTTGTTCTCCTCCTGTCTGTTATGAATGTTTAAGGTTCTACCCTGTTTAAGGTTCTACCCTGTTTAAGGTTCTACTCTATACTGAAGGTTCTATTTCATGTTTAAGATTCTACTCTCTGTTTAAGGAAACTCTGCAAGTAGCAGGCACTCCACTACTTGCAAGAGGCAGGTTCAAGTACTCAAGGTTGAAGTAATTAAGGTTCACGTACTCAAGATTCATGTAATTAAGGTTCAAGTGCTCAAGGCTCAGGTATTCAATGTTCAAGTACTCAAGGTTCAGGTAATCAAGGTTTAGGTAGTCAAAGTTCAGGTAATCAAGGTTCAGGTAATCGAGGTTCAGGTAATCAAGGTTCAAGTACTCAACGTTCAAGTACTCAAGGTTCAAGTACTCAAGTGTTATCAGTAACAGCAGTGAGTACATATGAGTACATACACTTACTCAACAAGGGGCAACACACTCAAACAAGAGGTCACTATCCTAAGAGGCCTCACCCAAGTGGTTCCTCTTGACTCTGCTGTACCAAGTGGCTGTGGTTCAACTGGAGCGGCATTCTGAATACTGTGCATGATGTACACTTGCTGGAAGTAGGGGATATCTGTGTTGGAGACAGGGATACCTGTGTTGGAGATATGTACGTGGGATATCTGAGCTGGAGGCAGGTACGTGGGATACCTGTGTTGGAGATAAGTACGTGTGATACCTGTGTTGGAGGCAGGATCGTGGGATAACTGTGTTGGAGATAAGTACGTGAAATAACTGTGTTGTAGACATATACGTGGGATGCCTGTAGTGGATATAAATATGGGAATACCTGTGTTGGAGACAGGTACGTGGGATACTTGTGTTCGAGACAGGTACGTGGGATACCTCTGTTGGAGACAGGTGCTTGGGATACCTGTTTTGGAAATAAGTACGTGGGATATCTGTGTTGGAAATAAGTACGTTGGATGCCTGTGTTGGAGGCAGGTACGTGGGATACCTGTGTTGGAAATAAGTACGTTGGATACCTGTGTTGGAGACAGGTATGTGGGATACCTGTGTTGGAAATAAGTACCTGGGATACCTGTGTTGGTGACAGGTGTGTGAACTATATTGGAGATAAGTACATAGGATACCTGTGTTGAAGATAGGTACGTGGGATACCTGTGTTGGAGATAAGTACGTGTGATACCTGTGTTGGAGGCAGGTTCGTGGGATAACTGTGTTGGAGATAAGTACGTGAAATAACTGTGTTGTAGACATGTACGTGGGATACCTGTGTTGGATATAAATACGGGAATACCTGTGTTGGAGACAGGTATGTGGGATACCTGTGTTGGAGACAGGTACGAGGGATACCTGTGTTGGAAATAAGTATGTGGGATATCTGTGTTGGAAGTAAGTACGTGGGATACCTGTGTTGGAGACAGGTACGTGAGATACCTGTGTTAGAAATAAGTACATTGGATACCTGTGTTGGAGACAGGTACGTGGGATACCTGTGTTGGAAATAAGTACCTGGGATACCTGTGTTGGTGACAGGTACGTGAGCTATGTTGGAGATAAGTACATAGGATACCTGTGTTGGTGACAGGTATGTGGGATACCTGTGATGGAGAAAATTGACAGGAGAAGGTCAGTATAGACAGGAGGGAGGTCAGTATAGACAGGAGGGAGGTCAGTATAGACAAGAGGGAGGTCAGTATAGACAGGAGGGAGGTCAGTATAGACAAGAGGGAGGTCAGTATAGACAAGAGGGAGGTCAGTATAGACAAGAGGGAGGTCAGTATAGACAAGAGGGAGGTCAGTATAGACAGGAGGGAGGTCAGTATAGACAAGAGGGAGGTCAGTATAGACAGGAGGGAGGTCAGTATAGACAAGAGGGAGGTCAGTATAGACAGGAGAAGGTCAGTATAGACAAGAGGGAGGTCAGTATAGACAGGAGGGAGGTCAGTATAGACAAGAGGGAGGTCAGTATAGACAGGAGGGAGGTCAGTATAGACAAGAGGGAGGTCAGTATAGACAGGAGGGAGGTCAGTATAGACAAGAGGGAGGTCAGTATAGACAGGAGAAGGTCAGTATAGACAAGAGGGAGGTCAGTATAGACAGGAGGGAGGTCAGTATAGACAAGAGGGAGGTCAGTATAGACAGGAGGGAGGTCAGTATAGACAAGAGGGAGGTCAGTATAGACAGGAGGGAGGTCAGTATAGACAAGAGGGAGGTCAGTATAGACAGGAGAAGGTCAGTATAGACAAGAGGGAGGTCAGTATAGACAAGAGGGAGGTCAGTATAGACAAGAGGGAGGTCAGTATAGACAAGAGGGAGGTCAGTATAGACAGGAGGGAGGTCAGTATAGACAAGAGGGAGGTCAGTATAGACAGGAGGGAGGTCAGTATAGACAAGAGGGAGGTCAGTATAGACAGGAGGGAGGTCAGTATAGACAAGAGGGAGGTCAGTATAGACAGGAGGGAGGTCAGTATAGACAAGAGGGAGGTCAGTATAGACAGAAGAAAGGTCAGTATTGACAGAAGGAAGGTCAATTTTGACAGGAGAAAGATCTTAGCTGTCTTCTGTCTTATAGAGTGTTCACGAGGATCAATACGTCTAGACTAGCCATGGTTTTGTAATGACAGAGTGGTGATGATACAGTGGCTGGAATGCTCCTTCCTACACACCTCTGTTGCTATATGGCCACTAAACACCAGTGTGTGTACTCACCTAATTGTACTCGTCTAATTGTGGTTGCAGGGGTCGAGACTCAGCTCCTGTCCCCGCCTCTTCACTGAGTGCTACTAGGTCCTCTCTCTCCCTGCTCCATGAACTTCATCAAACCTCATCTTAAAGCTATGTATAGTTCCTGCCTCCACTACCTCACTTGCTAGGCTATTCCACTTCCTCACTACTCTATGACTGAAGAAATACTTCCTAACCTCCATTTGACTCATGTGGGTCTTCAACTTCCAATTGTGACCCCTTGTTTCTGTGTCCCCTCTCTGGAACATCCTGTCTCTTTCCTCCTTGTCTAGTCCACGCAGTATTTTGCACGTCGGTATCATGTCTCCCTTAACCTTCCTGTCCTCCAGTGTCGTCAGGCCGATTTCCCTCAGCATTTCTTCGTAGGACATTCCCTTTAGCTCTGGAACTAACCTTGTCGCAAGCCTTTGCACTCTCTCTAATTTCTTGACGTGCTTGATCAAGTGCGGGTTCCAAACAGGTGCTGCATACTCCTATATGGGCCTGACGTACACGGTGTACAGTATCTTGAACGATTCCTTACTAAGGTATCGGAACGCTATTCTCAGGTTTGCCACGCGCCCATATGCTGCAGCAGTTATCTGGTTGTTGTGTGCTTCCAGAGACATGCTCGGTGTTATACTCACCCCAAGATCTTTCTCCTTGAGCGAGGTTTGCAGTCTTTGGCCACCTAGCCTATACTCCATCTGCGGTTTTCTTTGCCCTTCCCCGATCTCCATGACTTTGCATTTGGCGGGGTTAAATTCGAGAAGCCAGTTGCTGGACCAGGTGTCCAGCCTGTCCAGGTCTCTTTGAAGTCCTACTTGATCCTCATCTGATTTAATTCTCCTCATTAACTTCAATCATCTGCGAACAGGGACACTTGTGAGTCTGCCCCTTCCATCATGTCATTCACATATACCAAAAATAGCACTGGACCTAGAAAAGTTGGTAGATGGATCTATAATTTCCTCACAAACAGAGCACAAAGAGTAGTAGTCAACAGAGTAAAGTCTGAAGCGGCTACGGTGAAAAGCTCTGTTCCACAAGGCACAGTACTCGCTCCGATCTTGTTTCTCATTCTCATATCCGACATAGACAAGGATGTCAGCCACAGCACCGTGTCTTCCTTTGCAGATAACACCCGAATCTGCATGACAGTGTCTTCCATTGCAGACACTGCAAGGCTCCAGGCAGACATCAACTAAATCTTTCAATGGGCTGCAGAAAACAATATGAAGTTCAACGATGAGAAATTTCAATTATTCCGATATGGTAAACACGAGGAAATTAAATCTTCATCAGAGTACAAAACAAATTCTGGCCACAAAATAGAGCGAAACACCAACGTCAAAGACCTGGGAGTGATCATGTCGGAGGATCTCACCTTCAAGGACCATAACATTGTATCAATCGCATCTGCTAGAAAAATGGCAGGATGGATAATGAGAACCTTCAAAATTAGGGATGCCAAGCCCATGATGACACTCTTCAGGTCGCTTGTTCTATCTAGGCTGGAATATTGCTGCACACTAACAGCACCTTTCAAGGCAGGTGAAACTGCTGACCTAGAAAATGTACAGAGAACCTTCACGGCGCGCATAACGGAGATAAAACACCTCAATTACTGGGAGCGCTTGAGGTTCCTAAACCTGTACTCCCTGGAACGCAGGCAGGAGAGATACACGATTATATACACCTGGAAAATCCTAGAGGGACTAGTACCGAACTTGCACACGGAAATCACTCACAACGAAAGCAAAAGACTTGGCAGACGATGCAACAGCCCCCCAATGAAAAGCAGGGGTATCACTAGCACGTTAAGAGACCATACAATAAGTGTCAGGGGCCCAAGACTGTTCAACTGCCTCCCAGCATACATAAGGGGGATTACCAATAGACCCCTGGCAGTCTTCAAGCAGGCACTGGACAAGCACCTAAAGTTGGTATGTGACCAACCGGGCTGTGGCTCGTACGTTGGATTGCGTGCAGCCAGCAGTAACAGCCTGGTTGATCAGGCTCTGATCCACCAGGGGGCCTGGTCACAGACCGGGCCGCTGGGGTGTTGACCCCCGGAACTCTCTCCAGGTAAACTCCAGGTAAACCGACCCCTGTGGGACCCCGCTCGTCACAGGTGCCCACTGTGATACCTCATCACGTACCATGACTCGTTGTGTGTGTGTGTGTGTGTATGTGTGTGTGTGTGTGTGTGTGTGTGTGTGTGTGTGTGTGTGTGTGTGTGTGTGTGTGTGTGTGTCACACGACTTACACCACGTAAATGCCCTCACGGTGGCCTGTGGCCTGGTGACTAAAGCTCTTGCTTCAGACGATGAGAGTCCGGGTTCGATTCCCGGCAAAGGGTTGAAACATTGGGCGTGTTTCCTTACACCCATTGTCTACGTTCACCCAGTAAAAATGGGTACATGGGTGTTAATCCACTGATATGGGTAGCATCCTGGGACAGAAGTGACCTAATTTTCCCGAAATGCTCTGCATAACAAGCGGCTTTCTATATAGTAGTATGTTACTATTATTATTAAGGACACGTAAGACAGGAGGGTGGCAACAGGGGGCCACTCAGAGCTTACGAGAGCTGACTGATAGTGTCAGGTTTCCACTAGCCTCGCCACACGTTGACACATTTAAATCCGTATGTTGTGTTTTATCCCTCTCACGAAATTGATGACACTCTCTAACATTGTCAAAGTTATCTAGTAGATTCCAAATAACGTTTGGCTAAACATCAAAATTTTGAAACGGAGCATTGATGTTAGTGTTTGAAGTGTATTATTGATGTTAGGTTAGGTAGCTGATGGTAGCTAAGAGACACAATATATAATAACAGTAGCAACAGTAACAGAAGTAGCAATAAACGCCGAGAATAACAACAACAACTGCCACCACCACCATAACTATCACCACCACCACCACCATAACTATCACCACCACCACCATAACTATCACCACCACCACCATAACTATCACCACCACCACCATAACTATCACCACCACCACCATAACTATCACCACCACCACCATAACTATCACCACCACCACCATAACTATCACCACCACCACCATAACTATCACCACCACCACCATAACTATCACCACCACCACCATAACTATCACCACCACCACCATAACTATCACCACCACCACCATAACTATCACCACCACCACCATAATTATCACCACCACCACCATAACTATCACCACCACCACCATAACTATCACCACCACCACCATAACTATCACCACCACCACCATAACTATCACCACCACCACCATAACTATCACCACCACCACCATAATTATCACCATCACCACCATAACTATCACCACCACCACCATAATTATCACCACCACCACCAAAACTATCACCACCACCACCATAATTATCACCACCACCACCATAACTATCACCACCACCACCATAACTATCACCACCACCACCATAACTATCACCACCACCACCATAACTATCACCACCACCACCATAATTATCACCACCACCACCATAACTATCACCACCACCACCATAACTATCACCACCACCACCAAAACTATCACCACCACCACCATAACTATCACCATCACCACCATAACTATCACCACCACCACCATAACTATCACCACCACCACCAAAACTACCACCACCACCAAAATCAGCACCACCACAACAACTACCACCACCACCAAGACTACCACCACCACAACAACTACCACCACAACCAAAACTACCACCTCCACAATAACTACCAACACCACCGAAACTACCACCACCACAACAACTACCAACACCACCACCATAACTATCACCACCACCACAACTGCCACCACCACCTACCAGGCCCGGTGGCCTGGTAGTGGTGGCCCGGTGGCCTGGTGGCTAAAGCTCCCGCTTCACACACGGAGGGCCCGGGTTCGATTCCCGGCGGGTGGAAACATTTCGACACGTTTCCTTACACCTGTTGTCCTGTTCACCTAGCAGCAAATAGGTACCTGGGTGTTAGTCGACTGGTGTGGGTCGCATCCTGGGGGACAAGATTAAGGACCACAATGGAAATAAGTTAGACAGTCCTCGATGACGCACTGACTTTCTTGGGTTATCCTGGGTGGCTAACCCTCCGGGGTTAAAAATCCGAACGAAATCTTATCTTATCTTATCACCACCATAACTTTCACCACCACCACAACTACCACCACAACCACTACCATCACAACTACCACCACTACCACGACTACCACCAACGCAACAACCACCACAACTACCACCACCACCTCCACCACCACAACTACCACCACAACCACCAAAACTACCACCACCACCACCACCACCACCACAACTACCACCACAACCAACACATCTACCACCGCGACCACAACTACCACCATCACAACTAGCACCACCATAATTACTACAACCACCACAACTGCCGCCACAACCACCATAACTACCACCACAACTACCACCACCACAACTACCACCACTACCACCACCACAATCATCACAAACACCACAACTACCACCACCACAAATACCACCACTACAACCACCACAACTACCACAACAACTACCACCACAGCTACCACCACCACCACAACTACCACCACCACAACCATCACAACTACTACCACAACTGCCACCACCACCACAACCACCACAACTACCACCACAACTACCACCACTACCACCACCACAACCACCACAACCATCACAACTACCACCACCACAACTACCACCACTACCACCACCACAACCATCACAACCACCACAACTACCACAACAACTACCACCACAGCTCTACCACCACCACCACAACTACCACCACTACCACCACCACAACCATCACAACTACTACCACAACTGCCACCACCACCACCACAACCACCACAACTACCACCACTACCACCACCACAACCACCACAACTACCACCACAACTGCCACCACTACCACCACCACAACCACCACAACTACCACCACAACCACCACAACTACCACCACAACTACCACCACTACCACCACCACAACCACCACAACTACCACCACAACTACCACCACTACCACCACCACAACCACCACAACCATCACAACTACCATCACCACAACTACCACCACTACCACCACCACAACCATCACAACCACCACAACTACCACCACAACTACCACCACAGCTACCACCACCACCACAACTACCACCACCACAACCATCACAACTACTACCACAACTGCCACCACCACCACAACAACCACCACAACTACCACCACAACTACCACCACTACCACCACCACAACCACCACAACAATCACAACTACCACCACCACAATTACCACCACTACCACCACCACAACCATCACAACCACCACAACTACCACAACAACTACTGTCATGTGGGTTTTCGATACGTGGATGGGGTAAGAATACTCACGTAGGCTGGTAGTACGTATAATATAACGGAAGGTATGGGGAAGCACCAACAGCCGACCTGCCTCTCTCTGCTCCCTATCTTGACTGACCCATGAGTGCCTACAGGTGAGGGTGTTTGAAATCCTGCTATGGTCAGCAGCAATATGAATACAGTCAATGATTCACACAGACGGTTGGTGACGAGTGATGAGGTGAAGCATGTCCTATGAGTGATGCCGCCTACACTCACACTGTCGTCGGAAGAAATGCGCTTTCTCGGTGAACTCACATAACTGGCTATATCGTTGGCGCTCAGCTACAATCTCTTGACCAATTATGTGAGCCAAAACAGTACTAGGACCTGGTACAGAAAAACCCCACAGGTGATGAGGTGGGTGGCGGGTGGTAAGGGCAGCGGAACAAGCTGGCCCTGTGCGCTCTCACTGCCACGCACTTCTCACCATGCACAAAATGGCTTAACTAAATCACAATGCCACAGGGATGATGAAGACCACTCTTACCAGCATCCAAGCACAAGCGATATATGAAACAATACTTCAGAGGAACTTGCGTGGCTTACTTCTCTCTCTCAGCTGGGTTAGAAGCTGGGTTGACTGACTGGCTTAACCCACGAGAATGGCTGACTGGAAGACGTGTAATGATGCACACAGCATGAAGGAGCAGGTGGATGACAGGAGACAGGCTGGATGGTAGGCTGAGGCAGGCTGACTAGCGTACACTTCCACAGTCTGGCTTGGCTGGCTTAATTGCAAAATCCGGTTCAACCCCTCGGAGATTGAAGCAATTAGCACACGAACTAAGCCAGGAAGCTTGAAAAACGGCTGCAACAGGCTTGCAGGCTGGAGTACACAGGGTGGAGGTGAGTGAGCGTAGAGAATAGCTGGAGGTGGCGGACGGTTCACCTTTGACCTGCCGGCTCCCCACAAACAGTCTTCTAACGTCTGAAATACCCTTAAATCCACGCCCACACCGGTGCCACCATTTGTCATGTGGGTTTTTGATATGTGGATGGGGTAAGAATACTCACGTAGGCTGGTAGTACGTATAATATAACGGAAGGTATGGGGAAGCACCAACAGCCAACCTGCCTCTCTCTGCTCCCTATCTTGACTGACCCATGAGTGCCTACGGGTGAGGGTGTTTGAAATCCTGCTATGGTCAGCAGCAATATGAATACAGTCAATGATTCACACAGACGGTTGGTAGTGAGTCATCTACTGGTACACTGGTTACTGGTAACTGGTTACTAAGAACTGGTACTACTACTGAGACTACCACCACAGCTACCATCACCACAACTACCACTGTGGCATGCAAAGAGTACGTAACCTTTATTCGGCGCATGGACACACCCTCATTTACAGGCTATCTCCCCCAACCAGCGAACCAGGTTGCTAAGAGTTGATGATGGGGCCCCATCGTTCAACTAGTGACCAGGTTCTAGCCAATAAGAAGGTGGGATTGACAATCGCAGAGGTTATGTGGATACCGCTCTCCTGTCTGCCCTTGTCATTCCCACTCTAGAGCTGGTTGAAGCACGGTCTGCTATCTTGTGGCTTCTATTTCTGCCTTGCTTACCGTGGAGTGCACTATATTTATCACTGTACATAGTGTACATATTGCTGTTATAATTGGTGAAGGATAATATAAGTCTAAACTTTTTCTACTGTGTTTATTTGCTCCCATTACACCTGGGATAACAGGCCATTTGAAATCCTAGGTTGTAATATGGGTAGCCTGTCCGAGAGCTGGACTTAGAGAAACGGTTGAGCTTAGGGTGAAGCTTGTAGCAGGAACATTGTGTAGCTTGCTGTTTCGCTTCGCTTTACAAATTTTGCGTGTCAGTTGCTTATGATCACCCTTGCTATTGTGTGATCGTTCAACAGCTCGCTACTAGCTTGTTCAGTGTGCTCGCTTCGCTACGGTCAATCTTGTGTGCAGTCGGCTTTGCTTGTATGCGTATTCTGCAATCGTACTGTGCATAGCTAAGCGTGTTCTGCAAATTAACGTGTTACGTTGGGGTATTCGTACTGTGCATAGCGAATAACTTATGCCACCTAGACGAGTCAGACGCCTGGTGTCGGCATATACTTTGCATAACCTACCTAAATTGTCCCTACAGCGTTGTTGGCAAATTGCTCGTTCCATTGGCATTCCCTATAAACGCACTCTCACAGCTGCGCAACTGCGTTCACTTATTGCTGACATACTTATTGAAGAAGAGATGGCACATCAAACTCCTCCCTTTACGGGAGCTAGGGAAAAAACTACTATGTTCTCGCAGGAGGAAGATGATACACCTACGGAGCAAAATGGTCAGTATAGTGCAGCTGGGTTGTCTCAGGGTGAATCAGCGTCGTTGGCACTTGAGCTGGCAAAAATCACGCTGGAGCAAACTAGGGAACAGAGAGCATTCGCAAGGGAAGAATTTGATAGGGAAAGAGAGAGGAGGCAGTTTTCGCATTCTGTAAACGATTTCAGTTTACAAAAAGCAGTACAGCTTGTTCCCCGCTTCAATGAGGCCGAACCAGAGCAATTTTTCGAAAGCTTCGAAAATCAGGCTCGAGCCTTGAGGTGGCCGGAACAGCACTGGGCAGCGTTGGTTCATACAGCATTATTGGGTAAGGCACAGGAATTTACGTCGGTATTAACTGACGCTGAATTCTCTGATTATCAAGTAGTGAAGACCACAGTGTTGGGAGCATATACATGTATCCCAGCTAAATATCGTAAGACCTTCAAATTGAACAGGCGGCAGCTTGGTCAATCCCTGGTGGACTTTGTGAGACAGCAAACCAAAGCTTTTACCAGCTGGTATAAAGCGAGTGGTGTCTCTAACTTTGAGGAGCTGGTGCAGCTTATTCTGATTGATAACCTGCTGGAGTCTGTGGGACCAGAGGTTCGTGTCTTTCTGCAGGATCGTGACTTAACCACTGCATTGGAGGCGGCCAGGTTGGCTGATACCTTCGAAACGAACCGCTCCTTGTCCGAGCGGTCCCGTCTCTCTTTTCAACAGTCTGGCGTGAGCAGAGATCGACAACATTGGAGAATGAAGTGCCAGCCGGAGGGAGAGCGTCTACGTCATCCAACCAAGCCACCTGGTGAGCCACGCTTCTCAACATATGGTCCCCCTGCGGAGAGGCAAACTACTTATGGAGCATCTCGACAACAATATCCAGAGAGGCACCAGCCAGAACGACACCACTTGCAACGTCATCAGGGAGTAAAGGGCAAGCCTGTCGTCTGCTTCAGGTGCAATAAAGTAGGTCACATCAGTTCCAACTGCCCCCAAAAACCTCAACCCATCGGGAAAATCTCTAATATCCCTAGTAACATGTCCCCTAGAGAAGTAGAAAAAGGTATGGCCCCTTATTATTGCGAAAGTCTTATTTCCCTTCAGGAAAACTCAGAACCAACTAAAGTAAATACCTTTAGAGATACTGGAGCATATTGCTCACTTGTCAGAGAAGGAATATTACCCCTTTCAGAGAATACTTCTTTGAATTCCTCAGTTTTATTGGAAGCATTTGGAGGAGCTATCTTTTCCGTTCCTTTGCATAAAATTTATGTACAGTGCAAATATTACACTGGGTACTTGACTGTAGGGGTCTCAAAAGGATTTCCCATGAAAAATGCCATGTTATTACTGGGTAATAACATTACTACTGTTACTTCGTGTCCTGAACCTATAATGATTAATGCTTCTCCAGTGTTGGCCATAACTCGGGCAACATCCCAAGGGTTGTCTGGGGAGAATGTTGACCTATCCTTGGACGACTCCGATCTCGGAATAGCCACGTTGTTTTATGAGACACACCGGCCGGAGTCTCGTAAATCAAGTGAACAGACCCCGATCAAGCCTTCCTATTCCCAGGTTGCAGGATTGCCAGATGTCTCTGTTTCCATGCCCGAGGGACTGTCCTTCCGGGAGGAACAACGAAAGGACCCTTCTTTAAAATTCGCTTTTGAGGCAGCCATGGGTAAATCCTCTTTGGGTCATCCAGTCAAGTATGAAGTTAAAAATGATTATTTGGTTTGCACTGAGACTGGTAAGGAGATAGAGGGCCGGCAATTATACGACAGGTTAGTGGTTCCAACCAAGTATAGACCTCAGATATTAAATATAGCTCATAATACGTCATCAGGAGGTCACTTAGGAATTACAAAAACCTTGTATAGAATCACAAAAGAATTTTATTGGCCAAAATTAAAGAAAGATGTGAAGAATCATATTAGGTGTTGCCGAGAATGTCAGCAAGTTGGAAAACCTGGACATTCCATTAAACCTGCACCTCTCCAACCCATACCTGCTGATGGAGAACCTTTTGCAGATTTAATTATAGATTGTGTAGGTCCACTACCTAAGTCAAAGTCTGGAAATCAGTATTTATTTACAATTATGGATAAAGTAACCAGATATCCTGAAGCGATCCCAATGCGTAGTATCAATACTAAAGCTATTCTCAAAGCTTTAACAAAATTCATTTCTTGTTTTGGCATTCCTAAAACTATACAAAGTGATCAAGGTACTAACTTCACTGCCAAAGCATTTAGGGAAGTATTAACTAGGTTAGGGATAATTCACAACTTATCCACTGCCTATCACCCTCAGTCCCAAGGCGCCTTGGAAAGATTCCACCAAACATTAAAAACAATGATGAGAAGTTTTTGCATGCACTTTCCGACAGATTGGGATGAATCTCTACCTTTGTTGCTGTTCTCAGTACGAGAGACGGTGCAAGAGTCTACAGGGTATAGTCCGTTTGAGCTGATCTTTGGGCACAATGTACGAGGTCCTCTTCGGGTGCTCAAAGAAGGATGGATGGGAGAAGACGTAAGCTCAGCACTCTACAACCCGTCTTCAAGGTTGCAGGTGGCACGTGAGTTAGCCACGGCTAACCTAAAGATAGCTCAAAGTAAGATGAAACAGAGGTATGACAAAAGTGCACAATTCCGCTCCTTCCATCCAGGAGACAAGGTGTTGGTGCAGGAACCTATACCTGGCCACACCTTGAAAGCTAGATTTACGGGACCTATGCAGATAGTAAGTAGATTATCTGATTTAAATTATGTGGTAGCTCCCATTGATAAGACCTCAAAAACAAAAACTTACCACATTAATCAAATCAAGGCCTTTCATACACCAGATAAAGTCCCAGTAATGACTCTGTCCTCTACCTCTGAGGACGACTCTGACTCTTTGCACTCTATCTCTGAAATTAATACTAAACTTTCAAATTCTGTCCTCCTCAAGGATCCTAGCCCGTTAATGGATGGATTATCTGAAATACAAGCAACCAATTTAACTGAGCTTCTACAGTCATATCCTAATATTTTTTCGGATGTGCCGAAAAAATGTACGTTAGGTTACCATGATGTAGATGTGGGAAAATCTAAACCAATTAAACTCTCCCCCTACAGAGCTAATCCTGAAAAGCAAAGGCTACTTCAGCAGGAAGTAGACTTCTTGTTAGAACATGGTTTAGTGGAGGAGTCATCTAGTCCATGGGCTTCACCGTGCATCCTAGTAAAAAAGGCTGATGGAGGGTTTCGTATGTGCACAGACTACCGTAAAGTGAACGAGGTCACAATCACAGATGCTTACCCTCTTCCTCGTCTGGATGACGTAATTGACTTTGTGGGTAAGGCTACTTTTGTGTCCAAATTAGATCTCCTTAAAGGTTACTATCAGGTACCTTTGACAGATAAGGCGAAGGAAATCTCTGCCTTCGTGATTCCAGGAGGTCATTATCAGTATACAGTTACCCCCTTCGGAATGAAAAATTCCCCCTCTTCATTCCAGAAACTCGTCCATCAGGCTATTAAAGGACTTGAAGGCACGGCAGCATACCTAGATGATATTGTTGTGGTGTCTGATACTTGGGATCAACACCTACTTAGACTTAAAGCTCTGTTTGAGACCTTTAAGAATTCCCAATTAACAGTTAATTTATCTAAATCTTCCTTTGGCCAGGCCACTATCACTTTTCTAGGCCATGAAGTAGGTAGTGGTAATGTTGCACCTAAACTTGCTAAAGTTCTTTCGATTAAAGATTATCCAGTTCCTCATGATAGGAAATCTCTTCAACGTTTCCTAGGCATGATAGGATTTTACAGAAGATTCTGTAAGAATTTCTCAGATATTGTAGCCCCTCTTACCTCTCTTACCAGTCATAAAGTTCCCTTTAATTGGACGTCAGATTGTAACACTGCTTTTAATAAAGCAAAAAGATTATTGTGCTCTGCACCCATTCTCCTGTCTCCAGACTTCTCCAAACCTTTTTCATTACAGGTTGATGCTTGTGAGTCTGGGGTTGGGGCGGTACTATTACAAATCGGGAACAAGGAGCTGCAGCCAATCGCATACTTTTCAGCTAAGTTCCAGCCACATCAGAGAGCTTACTCTACCATTGAAAAAGAAGCCCTCGCGCTGGTAATGGCTTTGGAGCATTTCGATGTTTATGTGGGCCAGACATCGCAGGTGGTCACAGTCTACAGTGATCACAACCCGTTAGTCTATCTCCAAGCCATGAAGAATCACAACACAAGGCTTATGCGTTGGACGCTCAGGCTGCAGCCCTACAATATCAAAATTCATTATATTGCCGGCAAAGAAAATGTGTTGGCAGACTCTTTGTCAAGAGTCTAGTTTATTATTTTATTTAGGTTAGGATGTATTTGTGGTAACCCCTTTCAAGCTCTTTTTTTTATCCCCTGATGTGGGGGTTTTTTTTTAGTGAGGGGATGCGGGCTACCGTCCGCCTGTATCTTGGACCTATGCTAGCCTGTCTGACTGCTGTCTCACTCTAAGTTTAGGGTTTGGCTTTTGGTCACTAGGAAAGCTGAGCTCTATCTAAGAGTTGGATGGTGGAGAGGATAGGCGGTCCCATTATTTTGTGCCATGGCGGCACGGTTACCACTGGGAGGTGGCAGCCTAATCCTGAGCCTTCTCGGGGGTGGGGGTGTGGCATGCAAAGAGTACGTAACCTTTATTCGGCGCATGGACACACCCTCATTTACAGGCTATCTCCCCCAACCAGCGAACCAGGTTGCTAAGAGTTGATGATGGGGCCCCATCGTTCAACTAGTGACCAGGTTCTAGCCAATAAGAAGGTGGGATTGACAATCGCAGAGGTTATGTGGATACCGCTCTCCTGTCTGCCCTTGTCATTCCCACTCTAGAGCTGGTTGAAGCACGGTCTGCTATCTTGTGGCTTCTATTTCTGCCTTGCTTACCGTGGAGTGCACTATATTTATCACTGTACATAGTGTACATATTGCTGTTATAATTGGTGAAGGATAATATAAGTCTAAACTTTTTCTACTGTGTTTATTTGCTCCCATTACACCTGGGATAACAGGCCATTTGAAATCCTAGGTTGTAATAACCACCACTACCATCACAACTACTACCACAACTGCCACCACCACCACCACAACCACCACAACTACCACCACAACTACCACCACTACCACCACCACAACCACCACAACTATCACCACAACTACCACCACTACCACCACCACAACCACCACCACCACCACAACCACCACAACTACCACTACAACTACCACCACCACAACCATCACAACCACCACAACTACCGCCACCGCCACCACCACCGCAACCATCACAACTACCACCACCACCACAACCACCACAATTACCACCACAACTACCACCACTACCACCACCCCAACCATCACAACCACCACAACTACCACCACAATTACCACAACAACTACCACAATTACCACAACAACTACCACCACCACAACCACCACAACTACCACCACAATTACCACAACAACTACCACAACTACCACCACCACAACCACCACAATTACCACCACTACCACCACCCCAACCATCACAACCACCACAACCACCACAACTACCACCACAATTACCACAGCAACTACCACCACTACCACAACCACCACAACCACCACAACTACCATCACCACAACCACCACAACTACCACCACCCAACCATCACAACCACCACAACTACCACCACAACCACCACAACAACCACCACAATTACCACAACAACTACCACAACTACCACTACCACAACCATCACAACTACCACCACAATTACCACAACAACTACCACAACTACCACCACCACAACCACCACAACTACCACCACAATTACCACAACAACTACCACAATTACCACAACAACTACCACCACCACAACCACCACAACTACCACCACAATTACCACAACAACTACCACAACTACCACCACCACAACCACCACAATTACCACCACTACCACCACCCCAACCATCACAACCACCACAACCACCACAACTACCACCACAATTACCACAGCAACTACCACCACTACCACAACCACCACAACCACCACAACTACCATCACCACAACCACCACAACTACCACCACCCAATTATCACAACCACCACAACTACCACCACAACCACCACAACAACCACCACAACAACCACCACAACAACCACCACAATTACCACAACAACTACCACAATTACCACAACTACCACCACCACCACAACCACCACAACTACCACAACTACCACCACAATTACCACAACAACTACCACAACTACCACCACCACCACAACCACTACAACTATCACCACCACAACCACCACAACTACCACCACAATTACCACAACAACTACCACAACTACCACCACCACCACAACCACTACAACTATCACCACCACAACCACCACAACTACCACCACAATTACCACAACAACTACCACAACTACCACCATCACCACAACCACAACAACCACTACAACTATCACCACCACAACCACCACAACTACCACCATCCTCCCAGGTAAGTTGCCTTCAAGATGAACTAGTGAGGGTCAGGGAGGTGTACCAGGAAGTTCCTGGTTCGTGGACGCACCTGTATGCATGACAGAGTAAAGGGGAGGAGGGGAGATGGGGAGGTGGGGAGGAGAAGGGGTAGTTAGGGGAGAAACAAGAGAAACGAAGGGGAGAATGGAGATACAGATGAACTAATGTCATCAGGTACTCTGATACCTAATGCCCAACACCTAGTTACTTGCAGCAGGTACTGGAGTGACTTACACACAGTATAACAGTCCAGCAGCTACTGGAGTTTTCCACCCCATTTTTCCTCATGGGTCCGACCCATAACAGTGGGTTCATACCAGTAGGTGGACAGTGACAGCAGGCTAGGTGGGCAGTGACAGCAGGCTAGGTGGGCAGTGACAGTAGGCTAGGTGGACAGTGACAGTAAGATAGGTGGATAGTGACAGCAGGATAAGTGAACAGGGGCCACAGGATAGGTGGACAAGGGCCACGGGATAGGTTAACAGGGGCCAATGGATGAGTGAACAGGGGCCACGCAGGATAGGGGGGGGACTATTGTTGTTGCCACACCAGCCCACACGTCAACACGTGCCCGGAAATCGAACCTGGGCACCAATCGCGTTCGTCAGCCGAATGAGAAGGGGAAGGAGAAGGAGAAGGAGGAGGAGGAGGAGGAGGAAGAGGAGGAGGAGGAGGAGGAGGGAGTCACGGTCGGCTGTAACCATCAGTACCTCAAGAGCCGGTACAGGAAAGTTCATGACCAGGGGGTGAATGTACCGAGCCTCGAGGAGGGGGTGGAGAGGGGGAGGGGGAGGCGACGGGGAAGAGAGGGGGAGGGGAGAGAGAGAGAGAGAGAGAGAGAGAGAGAGAGAGAGGTGGTGGTGTTGCTAAGATAAAGTGAGATCTACGAATAAGATAGAGGAAACGAGGGTAAAGAAGGAATGAAGGAAGGAATGGAGGAATGAAGGAAGGAAGGAAAGAAGGAAGGAAGGAAGGAAAGAATGGAGATGAAGAAAGGAATGGAGGAATGATTGAATGAATGAATGAATGAATGAAGGAAGGAAGGAAGGAAGGAAGGAATCGAGGAATGAAGGAAGAAAGGCATGGAGGAATGAAGGAAGGAAGGAAGGAAGAACTAATGGAGGAATGAAGAAAGGAAGGAAGAAAAGAAGGAAAGAAAGAAGGAAGAAAAGAAGGAAGGAAGGAAGGAAGGAAGGAAGGAAGGAAGGAAGAAATGTATGGAGGAATGAATGAATGAATGAATGAAGGATGGAAGGAAGGAAGGAAGGAAAGAAGGAAGGAAAGAAGGAAGGAAGGAACGAAGGAAGGAAGAAAGGGATGGAGGAAGGAAGGAAGGAAGGGAGGAAAAAAGGAAAGAAGGAAGGAAGGAAGGAAGGAATTGAGGAATGAAGGAATGAATGAATGAATGAAGGAAGGAAGGAAGGAAGGAAGGAAGGAAGGAAGGAAGGAAAGAAGGAAGGAAGGAATGGAGGAATGAATGAAGGAAGGAAGGATGGAAGGAAGGAAGGAAGGAAAGAAGGAAAGAAGGAACGAAGGAAGGAAGGAAGGGATGGAGGAAGGAAGGAAGGAAGGAAGGAAGGAAGGAAGGAAGGAAGAAATGGAGGAATGAATGAATGAATGAAGGAAGGAAGGAAGGAATGGAGAAATGAATGAATGAAGAAAGGAAGGAAGGAAGGAAGGAAGGAAAGAAGGAAGGAAAGAATGAAGGAAGGAAGGAAGAAAAGGATGAAGGAAGGAAGGAAGGAATGAATAAAGGAAGGAAGGAAGGAAGAAAGGAAGGAAGGAAGGAATGAATGAATGAAGGAAGGAGGGAAGGAAGGAAGGAAGGAAGGTCTCAGTAGTAGTACCAGTTCCTAGTAACCAGTTACCAGTAACCAGTGTACCAGTAAATGACTCACTACCAACCGTCTGTGTGAATCATTGACTGTATTCACATTGCTGCTGACCATAGCAGGATTTCAAACATCCTCACCCGTAGACACTCATGGGTCAAGATAGAGAGCAGAGAGAGGCAGGTCAGCTGTTGGTGCTTTCCATACTTCCCGTTATATATTATACGTACTACCAGCCTACGTGAGTATTCTTACCCTATCCATGTATCGAAAACCCACATGACAAATGAGTGGAGAATGCAGTTAGCTCTTGGCTGTCCTCATGAAGAGGGACTTGCCAAAACCCTTGTAACAAGTCCAGGGTTGAAAAGACTTTGTTATCTCCGATGTTACGTAAAAGATCACCCAGTACAGGAAGTGGGAAGCGATCTGGAATAGTTTTTGCATTTAACTTCCTAAAGTCAATCACTGGGCGCCAAGTACCATCCTTCTTAGGTACTAGGATCAAGGGTGCATTCCAAGGTGAATTGCTAGGTGCAATAACTCCATCATCAAGCATTTGATTGATCAGTTCTTCTGCGACAGCAACTTGTGAATGAGGCATTCTGTACGCAGGTATATAGATAGGTCTAGTACCAGGTTCAAGTGGAATACGATGGGACAATAAGTTCGTTATACCCATCTTCTCACAGAGTCAACAAACGCTTGACTTCATCTGGGAAGTCAGTGGGAGCTAAGTCTTTCTCCTCAACTGGTGAAACAGATTGATCCGGTGAAGTGGATGAGGTCTCCCTGGTAGAAATAGCACCGACCCACTGGTCAGGTGACAACTCATCCTCTACCTGAACAGGGTAAGGATAGTGAACAAGGTCAACAAGATTGGTATTTGCTCTGAGACGAACACTGTGACCAGAAGTGTTAGCTAGGAAGAAATGGATCTTACTATCTCTTACAACATGTAAGGATGGTTCAACAAATATCTCTCGTTGCATACAATTTAGTGATTTTATTTTATACTTTTTACATTAATTTACAGTTTTATTAGTTAATTTCTTTATTAGCAAGAGTACAGACAGCTCATTTTGCATTTAATTCAGTCTCCAGTAATATTTTTACTTGTAAATCTCAATGTATTTTTTTATCTTGTCCAGCAGTCCTTTACATTGAGTTGTTCTTCCTCTTGCAGTGTATCTTAGACATTTTTTTAATTACTTCTGCAGAATTAGTTGCATCTCTTTTATTTTAAATTTTAGCATTTTTTATCATTTTTATTGTTCATTATTTTTGCCTTATTTGTTCTTGTGCAACTTCTTTGCCATTATGTCTGACATACCGTCAAGTGATACTTTAGTGAATGTCGACACTCAGACCTCTCAGGCTACTGCTGCTCCTGTCATCAGTCCTCACAGTTCCTTATCGACTGACAGACCGACCCAGACACTGAGATACTATAGTTTTACTCGTGATTCCCTTGATGCGTTACTTTTATTCAATGGCTATGTACATAGTCTTGAAGCATGGTTTAGTGCCATTCGTTCTCGTGCTAATGCTCTAGTTGAAGGTCCTCCTTCAGAGGAAAGTCTTATCAGACTTGCGAAAGAAGCTCTTCATCGATCCCCTGCTGCTGTTCACGTTGTTGATCTCCTTGATAAGCGAGTCTTCAGGAATCTTACTAAGTGGTCACAATATGAGGAACTGATTCGTTCTTTCCTCATACCAGTAAAAACAGCTGATCCATATGTCGTTCTTAGGGAACTAGTGAATGCTACACCCATAACTAATGAATCGTTGAGTGCATTTGCTGTTCGATTAGACAAACTTTTATCATCATTTATCAATGCTGTCCAGTCCTCAGCTTTTGTCCCTGACGAGGATAAACCATCCACAGCATCGTTTGCTAAAATAGCAGCTTTTGGAGCAATCAAAGAACTAATGCCGCCTGCTTCCGTGTGTGCTTATGAGGCTAATCCTCCAACTGTGACGATGGAACAACTTACAGCCCCAAATCATGTACGTTCCTTGTGCCCCCAGGGTACTTTCCCATGTATCAAAAGTAATTTCTCACCTATGCCTCAGTCTGCACCACCTCTTGTTTGCGCCACAGCGACAAATCGTGGTCGTCAACCATCTCTGCGATCACCAAGGACCAGTGTACAGAGTCATTATAAACCTCGTAGTATTCATAGTACATTCAGTAACCATAGTCAGCGGACTTGTTACAACTGTGATTTCCGTGGCCATATTGCAATTAATTGTCCTGATAGTTACCCTAAGAGGCGTCGTACTGAGGATGAGTACCAGTCAGATCTTCCCTACTGTACTTATCATAGAATACATGGACATGACACATCTGAGTGCAATGCTCTTTACAACCTTCAGTACTCTAGGTCTTTCCGTGGCCGTTCCAACCACAGAACCCGTAGAAGAAACAGACATCGTGGTTCTCAAACTAACCAGAACCAGGCTTATTCTTCCAATTCGGGGGAATTCGAGCACCCCAGTCAAACCGTCCCATGGTGACAGTAGGTGATAATGAGTACACCATCCCTGTTCACAATTCCTTTGAAGCCTTAAGCAGTCTCGAGAATGACAATCCTGCTGATGATGTTGCTTCACATGTCTCTGACGTAGATGATTTTGGGGATGAAGTGGAACAAATCTTTGCTGATGACAATCCACCTTTTTGTTTGCACATAACTTCCAATGCAACCATAGGCCCTATAGTGCAAGCATCTGTTCATAATGCGCCCGTTCATTTGTTCATGGACTCTGGTGCGCAAGTCAATATTATCAGGTCTAGTTTGTTTAGGGATAAGCAGTTACAACATGTCCTTCTCGTAGAACCGACTCATGTGTCCTCCCTTAGTGGAGTAGCTGGTTCTCACCTGCATGTCCGAGGTCGGACTTCCCTCACTTTTTCTATCCAAGGTAGAGACTTCACTGCTTCCTTCCTTGTTGTCGACCAGATTACTTTCCCTGGTGACCTTCTACTGGGATTTGCTTCCATGCGAGACTTACGCATTGTGCTCGACCCTTATCGATGGCATGCCCAAATTGATGACTTGATCGTACCATTTTGGGGTTACCAGCTTGGATCCGAGATCTGCCATACTGCCGCAGAGTACGACATTCGAATTAAGTCCTTACAGGCCAGTGCATTTTCCAGTAGCGTACCCAAGCGATCAGGCACTGATGATCCTGTCACTCCTGTCTGTGTTCCTGCAACTTCAGACTTGCAAGATAGTGTCCAGTTACCTCAAGTGTCCGAGGACGCTCTGACTATCTTGAGTGCTGAGCCTATCCCTGCAATGTCTGCTAGTTCAAGTAGTAGTTTCTCCACAGGGGACGCCTTGTCGGAAAACAATTACTTGCAACTAGTAATGCCATCTCTTGTTGATGTCACATGCCGTCTGCAGAAAGACGTTTCTGTCGCAGCTAGTGCCCTCACTAGAGTGTCTGTTGTTGTTCCTAGTGTTCCAGATGGTGATAACGTCCTAGTTGACAGTGATTCCTGCAAAGTAAAAGGTCTATTTGTTGAACCATCCTTACATGTTGTAAGAGATAGTAAGATCCATTTCTTCCTAGCTAACACTTCTGGTCACAGTGTTCGTCTCAGAGCAAATACCAATCTTGTTGACCTTGTTCACTATCCTTACCCTGTTCAGGTAGAGGATGAATTGTCACCTGACCAGTGGGTCGGTGCTATTTCTACCGGGGAGACCTCATCCACTTCACCAGATCAATCTGTTCCACCAGTTGAGGAGAAAGACTTAGCTCCCACTGACTTCCCAGATGAAGTCAAGCGTTTGTTGACTCTGTTGAACAAACGTCGTAAAGCCATTGCCTTACCAGGTGAGAAGATGGGTATAATGAACTTATTGTCCCATCGTATTCCACTTGAACCTGGTACTAGACCTATCTATATACCTGCGTACAGAATGCCTCATTCACAAGTTGCTGTCGCAGAAGAATTGATCAATCAAATGCTTGATGATGGAGTTATTGCACCTAGCAATTCACCTTGGAATGCACCCTTGATCCTAGTACCTAAGAAGGATGGTACTTGGCGCCCAGTGATTGACTTTAGGAAGTTAAATGCGAAAACTATTCCAGATCACTTTCCACTCCCTGTACTGGGTGATCTTTTACGTAACATTGGAGATAACAAAGTCTTTTCAACCCTGGATTTGTTACAAGGGTTTTGGCAAGTCCCTCTTCACGAGGACAGCCAAGAGCTAACTGCATTCTCCACTCCTACAGGTCATTATCACTTCCTCCGTATGGCGTTTGGATTACGATCCTCCCCTATCACGTTCTCAAGGCTCATGACTAATATCTTTAGAGGTCTCATAGGTAATGCACTTATGGTGTACTTAGATGACGTAATCGTCATGTCTAAAGACGTGGATACACACTTGAAAAGACTTGATGTAGTACTTGGTAAGCTTGAAGAAGCCAATTTAAAGATCAAACTGTCTAAATGTCAATTTTTCTGATCAGAAATTAAGTTTCTTGGTCAGGTAGTCACTCCTAGAGGGGTTACGACTGACCAAAGTAAAGTAACTGCAGTACTAAATTTTCCAACTCCCAAAACTGCTGATGCCGTAAGATCCTTTGTGGGCTTAGCAGGTTTTTATAGATCTTTCATTGCCAATTTTTCTTCCATAGCTGCTCCTCTAACTGAGTTGCTTAAGAAAGATGCTCCTTTTGTTTGGACCTTCCGTCAAGAAAGAGCATTCCAAACTCTAAAAGAAAAGCTAACATCTGCTCCAATTTTGAAATTTCCAGATTTTTCTAAGCCCTTCTATCTGACAACTGATGCTAGTTCAATTGGCATAGGTGCCGTACTAGCTCAGAAGACCAATGGCAAGTACAACGCAGTTGCATTTGCTAGCCGAGTCCTTACGATGGCTGAACGTAATTATACAGTAACTGAGCAAGAAGCTTTAGCAATAGTATGGTCTTTAAAGCACTTCTGAGACATTATTTATCAGTACTCTGTTCATGTCTTGACAGACCACGCTCCACTGATACCTTTATTCCAGAACAAACAACCTACTGGAAGGTTAGCCAGATGGACCTTGACTATACAAGAGTTCAATCCCACCTTTGAACACTGACCTGGCAAGTCAAATGTAGTCGCAGATGCCTTATTGCGACATGTTAGTATAGTAACTGCAGACCCTCCATTTAGTGCTGAAGATGTAAAGAATACTCAACGAACAGATCCCATGTGGTCTGGTGTGATTTGATTCCTGCTCCAGGAAGATCTTATTCTGACTGTGAAGCCACCAGCACCCATAAGTGACTTTGTCATGAACCAAGAATTACTGTATCGAACAGCCGAGTTGGGTACTCTTAGCAGAAGAGTTTACCAGTTAGTAATTCCACAGTCACTAGTGAATGTAGCCTTACAGCTAGTTCACGATGTACCAGGTGTTGCGCACCCTGGTATGGATCGTTCAGTAAAACAAGCCAGATTGAAATACTTTTGGCCTCGTATGGCAACTGATATTTCTGAGTATGTTAAGAAATGTAGTGTCTGCATGCAACATAAAGGTAATGCTAAGGGTCCTAATTCAATCCAAGTGTATCCAACCACTAGCGAACCTTGGGAAAGAGTTTCGCTAGATTTGTTAACTAATTTCCAATGTTCCCTCCAGGGCAACAAATATCTATGTGTTATGGTAGACCATTTCACCAGATATTGTGAGTTAGTTCCTATTGCAGATAAGACTGCCGAGACAGTAGCTAAAGCATTTAAAGAACGCATTATCTGCAGGCATACCACCCCTAAGTCCCTAGTAACAGATAATGGAGGTGAATTCTGTAATGAGATTCTTGAAAATTTGTGCACCTTGTACAAGATCTCTAAATCCACCATTGTTCCTCATCATCCTGCCAGCAATGGGTTAGCGGAATGAACCAATAAAAAAGTACTTGATGTCTTGAGAGCCACTATCAATCCCAACAGTGAAACTTGGGATGAAGTTATACCTGATGTGCAGTGTGCTATAAATTCTGCTTACAATGTTTCCATAGGTGACACTCCACATTATGCATTGTACAGTGTAGATAAACGTTTGCCTTATGAGTTGTTATATTCTAATCCGAAACCAAATTACAACCCTGATGATTTCATAGCAACTCGTACCAGCTTAGCTCAAAGTGTTTTTAGAAGAATCCGTGAAACACTTCATAAATCAACAGCAGAATTTACAAGAATCGCAAACACTCGAGCAAAGCCATCCAAAATCAAAGTAGGTTCGAGAGTTATGCTGACTAACTTTAACAAAACGTCTGCAATGCCTAAGCTTGATCAAAAGTTTGTTGGTCCTTATCGAGTAGTTGAACATATCTCTGGTAATAAGTATAAGGTTAGAAAAATTAGTACTGGTCAGTATAAAGAATCGCAATTAGATCACATGAAGTTAGTATGTGATGATAATGATGTTCCAACCCAGACTAATGTGACAGACTCTGACAATCCTCCTGATCCTGTACTCTCTACCTCCGATACTCAGTCAGACGATCAACCTGAATGTCGTTATTCCCTACGTACACGACAGGTATTGAGAAATCCTCAAGTATCATTTGTAGCTACCAATTCAGATTTGCCTCAAATACAGCATGAGTTAGCCAGTGCTGCAGAGTTTGATCCTCCCAGAGATGACACCCATTCTGCATATGTCAATCTCACCCTAGCAGAGTTGGGGTTAAATGTAAATAACCTGTAGAGATGAATAATTACAGAATCAACTTATCAGTGTTCAAGAATTTTTTTTTTTGTGTTCACGTTCTCTCCGAATTCTGAGAACTAACAGTCTAGATTTGAGTGCACCAAATCTGTCTTTCTGTTAAACACTTCTTTCTTTGTATATATTCCTTCCTCAGAATCCGTAGATCACATGAATACAGATCGATCGATCAAATTTTTTTTATAACTTCTATTGTGTAATCTCAACGCTGAGTTTCATTCGATGAGTTGTGCTATATTATACCTTGTATTGCATTACAGTTTCACTTATGTAAGCTTCCATTCCAATATTCTACTTATGTATGTTATAAGGTTCAATTGTTATGTACTTTGACATTGAATAGAATCAGCCCAAGCGGTACACCTGCCATCTCTAGTTTGTATTAGTTGTATGTCGGGACGACATACGTTAGCGTCGCCGAGCTCTCAATAGTAGTACCAGTTCCTAGTAACCAGTTACCAGTAACCAGTGTACCAGTAGATGACTCACTACCAACCATCTGTGTGAATCATTGACTGTATTCATATTGCTGCTGACCATAGCAGGATTTCAAACATCCTCACCCGTAGGCACTCATGGGTCAGTCAAGATAGAGAGCAGAGAGAGACAGGTCGGCTGTTGGCACTTTCCATACTTCCTGTTATATATTATACGTACTACCAGCCTATGTGAGAATTCTTACCCTATCCACGTATCGAAAACCCACATGACAAAGGAAGGAAAGAAGGAAAGAAAGAAAGAATGAAGGAAGGAAGAAAGGGATGGAGGAAGGAAGGAAGGAAGGAAGGAAGGAAGGAAAGAAGGGATGGAGAAAGGAAGGAAGGAAAGAAGGAAAGAAAGAATGAAGGAAGGAAGGAAGAAAGGGATGGAGGAAGGAAGGAAGGAAGGAAGGAAGGGATGGAGGAAGGAAGGAAGGAAGGAAGGAAGGAAAGAAGGAAAGAAAGAAGGAAGGAAGGAAAGAGGGAAAGAAAGAAGGAAGGAAGGAAGGGATGGAGGGAGGAAGGAAGGGATGGAAGAAGGAAGGAAGGGATTGAGGAAGGAAGGAAGGGAGGAAGGAAGGAATGAAGGAAGGAAGGGATGGAGGAAGGAAGGAAGGAAGGAAGGGAGGAAGGAAGGAAGGGATGAGGAAGGAAGGAATGAAGGAAGGAAGGAAGGGAGGAAGGGATGGAGAAAGGAAGGAAGGAAGGGAGGAAAGAAGGAAGGAAGGGAAGGAGGAATGAAGGAAGGAAGGAAGGAATTAAGGAAGGAAGGAAAGAAGGAAGAGAGAAAGGAAGGAAAGAAGGAAGGAAGGAAGGAAGGAGAGAAGGAAGGAAAGAAGGAAAGAAAGAAGGAAGGAAGGAAGGGAGAAAGGAAGGAAGGAAGGAAGGAAGGAAGGAAGGAAGGAAGGAAGGAAGGAAGGAAGGATGGAAGGAAGGAAAGAAGGATGGAAGGAAGAAAGGGATGGAGGAAAGAAGGAAGGAAGGAAGGAAGGAAGGAAGGAAGAAAAGAAAGAATGAATGAAGGAAGAAAGGGATGGAGGAAGGAAGGGATGGAGGAAGGAAGGGAGGAAGGAAGGAAGGAAGAAAGGAAAGAAGGAAAGAAAGAAGGAAGGAAGGAAGGGAGGAAGGAAGGAAGGGATGGAGGAAGGAAGGAAGGAAGGAAAGAAGGAAAGAAAGAAGGAAGGGAGGAAGGAAAGAAGGAAAGAAAGAAGGAAGGAAGGAAGGAAGGTAAGAAGGGATGGAGGAAGGAAGGGAGGAAGGAAGGAAGGAAGGAAAGGATGGAATAAGGAAGGGAGGAAGGAAGGAATGAAGGAAGGAAGGGATGGAGGAAGGAAGGAAGGAAGGAAGGATGGAAGCAAGGAAGGAAGGAAGGAAGGAAGGAAGTGATGGAGGAAGGAAGGAAGGGAGGAAGGAATGAAGGAAGGAAGGAAGGGATGGAGGAAAGAAGAAAGGAAGGAAGGAAGGAAGGAAGGGAGGAAAGAAGGAAGGAAGGAAGGAAGAAAGGAAGGAAGGAAGGAAGGAAAGGATGGAGGAAGGAAGGAAGGAAGGGAGGAAAGAAGGAAGGAAGGGAAGGAGGAATGATGGAAGGAAGGAAGGAATTAAGGAAGGAAGGAAAGAAGGAAGAGAGAAAGGAAGGAAAGAAGGAAGGAAGGAAGGAAGGAAGGAAGGAGAGAAGGAAGGAAAGAAGGAAAGAAAGAAGGAAGGAAGGAAGGAAGGAAGGAAGGAAGGAAGGAAGGAAGGAAGGAAGGAAGGAAGGAAGGAAGGAAGGAAGGAAGGATGGAAGGAAAGAAGGATGGAAGGAAGAAAGGGACGGAGGAAAGAAGGAAAGAAGGAAGGAAGGAAAGAAAGAATGAATGAAGGAAGAAAGGGATGGAGGAAGGAAGGAAGGAAGGAAAGAAGGAAAGAAAGAAGGAAGGGAGGAAGGAAAGAAGGAAAGAAAGAAGGAAGGAAGGAAGGGATGGAGGAAGGAAGGGAGGAAGGAAGGAAGGAAGGAAAGGATGGAATAAGGAAGGGAGGAAGGAAGGAATGAAGGAAGGAAGGAAGGAAGGGATGGAGGAAATAAGGAAGGAAGGAAGGATGGAAGCAAGGAAGGAAGGAAGTGATGGAGGAAGGAAGGAAGGGAGGAAGGAATGAAGGAAGGAAGGAAGGGATGGAGGAAAGAAGGAAGGAAGGAAGGAAGGAATGAAGGAAGGAAGGGAGGAAGGAAGGAAGGAAGGAAGGAAGGAAGGAAGGAAGGAAGGAAGGAAGGAAGGAAGGGATGGAGGAAGGAAGGAAGGAAGGAAGGAAGGAAGGAAGGAAGGAAGGAAGGAAGGAAGGAAGGAAGGAAGGAAGGAAGGAAGGGAGGAAGGAATGAAGGAAGGAAGGAAGGAAGGAATGAAGGAATGAAGCAGCAGCAGTAACAGCAGCAGCAGCAGCAGTAACAGCAGCAGTAACAGCAGCAGTAACAGCAGCAGCAGAGCAGTAACAGCAGTAGCAGAAGTAACAGCAGCAGCAGAAACAGTAGTAGTAACAGCAGCAGCAGCAGCAGTAACAGCAGCAGCAGCAGTAACAGCAGTAGCAGCAGTAACAGAAACAGCAGCAGCAGCAGCAGTAACAGCAGTAGCAGCAGTAACAGCAGCAGCAGCAGCAGTAACAGCAGCAGCAGCAATAACAGCAGCAGCAGCAGCAGCAGTAACAGCAGCGGCAGCAGCAGTAACAGCAGCAGCAGCAGTAACAGCAGTAGCAGCAGTAACAGCAGCAGCAGCAGCAGTAACAGCAGCAGCAGCAGTAACAGCAGCAGTAGCAGCAGTA
>NC_091314.1:4905502-4920502 GCF_038502225.1 Cherax quadricarinatus | reverse complement strand
CACTAGCAACAACAGCTCCAGCAACAACAGTACCAGTAACAACAACACCAGCAACAACAACAACACCAGCAACAACAACATCAGCAACAACAACACCAGCAACAACAACACCAGCAACAACAGCACCAGCAACAACAACACCAGCAACAACAACACCAGCAACAACAGCACCAGCAACAACAACACCAGCAACAACAACACCAGCAACAACAACACCAGCAACAACAACACCAGCAACAACAGCACCAGCAACAACATCAGCAACAGCAACATCAGCAACAACAACACCAGCAACAACAACAGCACCAGCAACAACACCAGCAACAACAACATCAGCAACAACAGCACCAACAACAACAACATCAGCAACAACACCAGCAACAACAACACCAGCAACAACAACACCAGCAACAACAACACCAGCAACAACAACACCAGCAACAACAACACCAGCAACAACAACACCAGCAACAACAACACCAGCAACAACAGCACCAGCAACAACAACACCAGCAACAACAACACCAGCAACAACAACATCAGCAACAACAGCACCAGCAACAACAGCACCAGCAACAACAGCACCAGCAACAACAACACCAGCAACAACAACATCAGCAACAACAACATCAGCAACAACAGCACCAGCAACAACAGCACCAGCAACAACAACACCAGCAACAACAACATCAGCAACAACAACATCAGCAACAACAGCACCAGCAACAACAGCACCAGCAACAACAGCACCGGAAACAACAGCACCAGCAACAACAGCACCAGCAACAACAACAACTCTAGCAACAACAGCATCAGCAACAACAGCTTCAGCAACAACAACATCAGCAACAACATCGGCAACAACAGCACCAGCAACAACAGCGCCAGCAACAACAGCATCAGCAACAACAGCATCAGCAACAACAACACCAGCAACAACAACATCAGCAACAACAACATCAGCAACAACAGCACCAGCAACAACAGCACCAGCAACAACAACACCAGCAACAGCAACATCAGCAACAACAACATCAGCAACAACAGCACCAGCAACAACAGCACCAGCAACAACAGCACCGGAAACAACAGCACCAGCAACAACAGCACCAGCAACAACAACAACTCTAGCAACAACAGCACCAGCAACAACAGCTTCAGCAACAACAACATCAGCAACAACATCGGCAACAACAGCACCAGCAACAACAGCGCCAGCAACAACAGCATCAGCAACAACAGCATCAGCAACAACATCACCAGCAACAACAGCACCAGAAACAACAGCACCAACAACAACAGCACCAGCAACAACATCACCAGCAACAACAGCACCAGCAACAACAACAACACCAGCAGCAACAACAGTACCAGCAACAACAACACCAGCAACAACAACACCAGCAACAACAACACCAGCAACAACAACAGCACCAGCAACAACAACACCAGCAACAGCACCAGCAACAACAACTCCAGCAACAACAACAGCACCAGTAGCAACAGCTCCAGCAACAACAACAACACCAGCAACAACACCAGCAACAGCAGCACCAGCAACACCAGCAACAGCAGCACCAGCAACAACAACACCAGCAACAGCAGCACCAGCAACAGCAGCACCAGCAACAGCAGCACCAGCAACAACAACACCAGCAACAGCAGCACCAGCAACAACAACACCAGCAACAACAACACCAGCAACAGCAGCACCAGCAACAACAACACCAGCAACAGCAGCACCAGCAACAACAACAACACCAGTAACAACAACAACACCAGCAACAACAACACCAGCAACAACAGCACCGGCAACAACAGCACCAGCAACAACAACACCAGCAACAACAACACCAGCAACAACAACACCAGCAACAACAACACCAGCAACAACAGCACCAGCAACAACAGCACCAGCAACAACAACAACACCAGCAACAACAACACCAGCAACAACAGCACCAGCAACAACAGCACCAGCAACAACAACACCAGCAACAACAACACCAGCAACAACAGCACCAGCAACAACAACACCAGCAACAACAACACCAGCAACAACAACAACAACAACAGCAACAACAACAACACCAGTAACAACAACAACACCAGCAACAACAACACCAGCAACAACAACACCAGTAACAACAACAACACCAGCAACAACAACAACACCAGCAACAACAACAACAACAGCAACAACAACAACACCAGCAACAACAACAACACCAGCAACAACAACAACACCAGCAACAACAGCACCAGCAACAACAACAACAACACCAGCAACAACAACAACAACAACAGCAACAACAACAACACCAGCAACAACAACAACACCAGCAACAACAACAACACCAGCAACAACAGCACCAGCAACAACAACAACAACAACAACAACAACACCAGCAACAACAACAACAACACCAGCAACAACAACAACACCAGTAACAACAACAACACCAGCAACAACAACACCAGCAACAACAGCACCAGCAACAACAACACCAGTAACAACAACAACACCAGCAACAACAACACCAGCAACAACAGCACCAGCAACAACAACACCAGCAACAACAACACCAGCAACAACAACACCAGCAACAACAGCACCAGCAACAACAATACCAGCAACAACAACACCAGCAACAACAACAACAACAGCAACAACAACACCAGTAACAACAACAACACCAGCAACAACAACACCAGCAACAACAACAACAACAGCAACAACAACACCAGTAACAACAACAACACCAGCAACAACAACACCAGCAACAACAGCACCGGCAACAACAGCAGCACCAGCAACAACAGCACCAGCAACAACAACACCAGCAACAACAACACCAGCAACAACAACAACATCAGCAACAACAACACCAGCAACAACAACACCAGCAACAACAACACCAGCAACAACAACAACAACAGCAACAACAACACCAGCAACAACAACAACACCAGCAACAACAACAACACCAGCAACAACAACACCAGCAACAACAACAACACCAGCAACAACAACACCAGCAACAACAACAACACCAGCAACAACAACAACACCAGCAACAACAACACCAGCAACAACAACAACAACAGCAACAACAACACCAGCAACAACAACAACACCAGCAACAACAACAACACCAGCAACAACAACACCAGCAACAACAACAACACCAGCAACAACAACAACACCAGCAACAACAACAACACCAGCAACAACAACACCAGTAACAACAACAACACCAGCAACAACAACAACACCAGCAACAACAACACCAGCAACAACAACAACACCAGCAACAACAACACCAGCAACAACAACACCAGCAACAACAACAACACCAGCAACAACAACACCAGCAACAACAACAACACCAGCAACAACAACAACACCAGCACCAACAACACCAGCAACAACAACACCAGCAACAACAACACCAGTAACAACAACAACACCAGTAACAACAACAACAACAGCAACAACAACACCAGCAACAACAACAACACCAGCAACAACAACATCAGCAACAACAACACCAGCAACAACAGCATCAGCAACAACAACAACACCAGTAACAACAACACCAGCAACAACAACATCAACAACACAGCACCACAACAACAACACCAGCAACAACAACATCAGCAACAACAGCACCAGCAACAACAGCACCAGCAACAACAACAACACCAGCAACAACACCAGCAACAACAGCATCAACAACAACAACACCAGCAACAACAGCACCAGCAACAACAACACCAGCAACAACAACAACACCAGTAACAACAACAACACCAGTAACAACAACAACACCAGTAACAACAACAACACCAGTAACAACAACACCAGCAACAACAACACCAGCAACAACAACAACACCAGTAACATCAACACCAACAACATCAACACCAGCAACATCAACACCAGCAACAACAACAACACCAGTAACATCAACACCAGCAACATCAACACCAGCAACAACAACAACACCAGCAACAACAACACCAGCAACAACAACACCAGTAACAACAACAACACCAGTAACAACAACAACACCAGCAACAACAACACCAGCAACAACAACACCAGCAACAACAACAACACCAGCAACAACAACAACACCAGCAACAACAACACCAGTAACAACAACAACACCAGTAACAACAACAACACCAGGAACAACAACACCAGCAACAACAACAACAACACCAGGAACAACAACACCAGCGACAACGGTACTAGCAACAACAGCAGCAACAGCAGCAACAACACCAGCGACAACAGTACTAGCAACAACAGCAGCAGCAACAGCAGCAACAACAGTAACAGCGGCAACAGTGACTCGCTCTGCCTGCTGACTTGTCAACCTCAGTGGTAAAGTGTAGGTGGGTGGGGGGTATTTGTTGTCTAGTGGGTGCCTCAGTGGTAGGGAGGGGAGGCTAATTGGTGGGGCAGAGTGAGAGGAGGGGTGGGAAGGGGAGGATCTTGTATGTATGACTTGGGGTGATGGGAGGGAGGGGGAAGATCTGGTATGTATGATTGGAGGGGTAGTGTGGAAGGGGTGATGTCGGGGTGCTGCTGTTGGGGTTCTTCGGGGGGAGAGGGAGGGGTAGTGTGTGTGTGTGTGTGTGTAAGGATGCTTGTGTATGTGTATGCGAGGGTACTGTAAGGGGAGGGGAGTGGGGGAGGGGAGTGGGGGAGGGGAGTGGGGGAGTGGAGTGGGGAGGGGAGTGGGGGAGGGGAATTGGGGGAGGGGAAACTGATGTGAAGTTCAGCTTAATTCTTAACAAGGTTCAAGCTTAGCGTGATTCTCACAGCTTGATTCTGGAAGCTGCTGGATCTTCCAGAATCTTTGTCTTACCAAGAGTCAGGAATGCAGCAGCAGCAGCAGCAGCAACAGGAACAACAGGAGCAGCCGGAGTAACAGTAGGAGTAATAGCAACAGCAACAGCAGCAGCCGGAGTAACAGCAGGAGTAACAGCAACAGCAACAGCAACAGCAGCAGCCGGAGTAACAGCAGGAGTAACAGCAACAGCAACAGCAGCAGCCGGAGTAACAGCAGGAGTAACAGCAACAGCAACAGCAGCAGCCGGAGTAACAGCAGGAGTAACAGCAACAGCAACAGCAACAGCAGCAGCCGGAGTAACAGCAGGAGTAACAGCAACAGCAGCAGCCGGAGTAACAGCAGGAGTAACAGCAGGAGTAACAGCAACAGCAACAGCAACAGCAGCAGCCGGAGTAACAGCAGGAGTAACAGCAACAGCAACAGCAACATGGTCTGCAACATGCCTGGTGTAAGACAGTGCCGTCAAGGTGTTGACACCATCTCCCCCCCCTCCCCCTCCCGAAGTGACTACAGGTAAGTACTCGCCAGTAACTTGGTACGTCATACACAGTACTGTTCTTGATGCCTCACTTCCCTCAAACTGCCTTTATCTATCGCTGCTTCTCCATCTATCATCATCTATCACTGCTTCTCTATCTATCATCATCTATCACTGCTTCTTCATCTATCATCATCTATCACTGCTTCTCCATCTATCATCATCTATTGCTGCTTCTCCATCTATCATCATCTATCACTGCTTCTCCATCTATCATCATCTATCACTGCTTCTCCATCTATCATCATCTATCACTGCTTCTCCATCTATCATCATCTATCACTGCTTCTCCATCTATCATCATCTATCACTGCTTCTCCATCTATCATCATCTATCACTGCTTCTCCATCTATCATCATCTATCACTGCTTCTCCATCTATCATCATCTATCACTGCTTCTCCATCTATCATCATCTATCACTGCTTCTCCATCTATCATCATCTATCACTGCTTCTCTATCTATCATCATCTATCACTGCTTCTCCATCTATCATCATCTATCACTGCTTCTCCATCTATCATCATCTATCACTACTTCTCCATCTATCATCATCTATCACTGCTTCTCCATCTATCATCATCTATCACTGCTTCTCCATCTATCATCATCTATCACTACTTCTCCATCTATCATCATCTATCACTGCTTCTCCATCTATCATCATCTATCACTGCTTCTCCATCTATCATCATCTATCACTGCTTCTCCATCTATCATCATCTATCACTGCTTCTCCATCTATCATCATCTATCACTGCTTCTCTATCTATCATCATCTATCACTGCTTCTCCATCTATCATCATCTATCACTGCTTCTCCATCTATCATCATCTATCACTGCTTCTCCATCTATCATCATCTATCACTGCTTCTCCATCTATCATCTATCACTGCTTCTCCATCTATCATCATCTATCACTGCTTCTCCATCTATCATCATCTATCACTGCTTCTCCATCTATCATCATCTATCACTGCTTCTCCATCTATCATCATCTATCACTGCTTCTCCATCTATCATCATCTATCACTGCTTCTCCATCTATCATCATCTATCACTGCTTCTCCATCTATCATCATCTATCACTGCTTCTCCATCTATCATCATCTATCACTGCTTCTCCATCTATCATCATCTATCACTGCTTCTCCATCTATCATCATCTATCACTGCTTCTCCATCTATCATCATCTATCACTGCTTCTCTATCTATCATCATCTATCACTGCTTCTCCATCTATCATCATCTATCACTACTTCTCCATCTATCATCATCTATCACTACTTCTCCATCTATCATCATCTATCACTGCTTCTCCATCTATCATCATCTATCACTGCTTCTCCATCTATCATCATCTATCACTACTTCTCCATCTATCATCATCTATCACTGCTTCTCCATCTATCATCATCTATCACTGCTTCTCCATCTATCATCATCTATCACTGCTTCTCCATCTATCATCATCTATCACTGCTTCTCCATCTCTCATCATCTATCACTCTCCATCTATCATCATCTATCACTACTTCTCCATCTATCATCATCTATCACTGCTTCTCTATCTATCATCATCTATCACTGCTTCTCTATCTATCATCATCTATCACTGCTTCTCCATCTATCATCATCTATCACTGCTTCTCCATCTATCATCATCTATCACTGCTTCTCTATCTATCATCATCTATCACTGCTTCTCCATCTATCATCATCTATCACTGCTTCTCCATCTATCATCATCTATCACTGCTTCTTCATCTATCATCATCTATCACTGCTTCTCCATCTATCATCATCTATCACTGCTTCTCCATCTATCATCATCTATCACTGCTTCTCCATCTATCATCATCTATCACTGCTTCTTCATCTATCATCATCTATCACTGCTTCTCCATCTATCATCATCTATCACTGCTTCTCCATCTATCATCATCTATCACTGCTTCTCCATCTATCATCATCTATCACTACTTCTCCATCTATCATCATCTATCACTGCTTCTCTATCTATCATCATCTATCACTGCTTCTCCATCTATCATCATCTATCACTGCTTCTCTATCTATCATCATCTATCACTGCTTCTCTATCTATCATCATCTATCACTGCTTCTCCATCTATCATCATCTATCACTGCTTCTCCATCTATCATCATCTATCACTGCTTCTCCATCCATCATCATCTATCACTGCTTCTCCATCTATCATCATCTATCACTGCTTCTTCATCTATCATCATCTATCACTGCTTCTCTATCTATCATCATCTATCACTGCTTCTCCATCTATCATCATCTATCACTGCTTCTCCATCTATCATCATCTATCACTGCTTCTCCATCTATCATAATCTATCACTGCTTCTCCATCTATCATCATCTATCACTGCTTCTTCATCTATCATCATCTATCACTGCTTCTCCATCTATCATCATCTATCACTGCTTCTCCATCTATCATCATCTATCACTGCTTCTCCATCTATCATCATCTATCACTGCTTCTCCATCTATCATCATCTATCACTGCTTCTCCATCTATCATCATCTATCACTGCTTCTTCATCTATCATCATCTATCACTGCTTCTCCATCTATCATCATCTATCACTGCTTCTCCATCTATCATCATCTATCACTGCTTCTCCATCTATCATCATCTATCACTACTTCTCCATCTATCATCATCTATCACTGCTTCTCTATCTATCATCATCTATCACTGCTTCTCCATCTATCATCATCTATCACTGCTTCTCCATCTATCATCATCTATCACTGCTTCTCCATCTATCATCATCTATCACTGCTTCTCCATCTATCATCATCTATCACTGCTTCTTCATCTATCATCATCTATCACTGCTTCTCCATCTATCATCATCTATCACTGCTTCTTCATCTATCATCATCTATCACTGCTTCTCCATCTATCATCATCTATCACTGCTTCTCCATCTATCATCATCTATCACTACTTCTCCATCTATCATCATCTATCACTGCTTCTCTATCTATCATCATCTATCACTGCTTCTCCATCTATCATCATCTATCACTGCTTCTCTATCTATCATCATCTATCACTGCTTCTCTATCTATCATCATCTATCACTGCTTCTCCATCTATCATCATCTATCACTGCTTCTCCATCTATCATCATCTATCACTGCTTCTCCATCTATCATCATCTATCACTGCTTCTCCATCTATCATCATCTATCACTGCTTCTTCATCTATCATCATCTATCACTGCTTCTCCATCTATCATCATCTATCACTGCTTCTCCATCTATCATCATCTATCACTGCTTCTCCATCTATCATCATCTATCACTACTTCTCCATCTATCATCATCTATCACTGCTTCTCTATCTATCATCATCTATCACTGCTTCTCCATCTATCATCATCTATCACTGCTTCTTCATCTATCATCATCTATCACTACTTCTCCATCTATCATCATCTATCACTGCTTCTCCATCTATCATCATCTATCACTGCTTCTCCATCTATCATCATCTATCACTGCTTCTTCATCTATCATCATCTATCACTGCTTCTCCATCTATCATCATCTATCACTGCTTCTCCATCTATCATCATCTAATACTGCTTCTCCATCTATCATCATCTATCACTGCTTCTTCATCTATCATCATCTATCACTGCTTCTCCATCTATCATCATCTATCACTGCTTCTCCATCTATCATCATCTATCACTGCTTCTCCATCTATCATCATCTATCACTGCTTCTCCATCTATCATCATCTATCACTGCTTCTTCATCTATCATCATCTATCACTGCTTCTCCATCTATCATCATCTATCACTGCTTCTCCATCTATCATCATCTATCACTGCATCTCCATCTATCATCATCTATCACTGCTTCTTCATCTATCATCATCTATCACTGCTTCTCCATCTATCATCATCTATCACTGCTTCTCCATCTATCATCATCTATCACTGCTTCTCCATCTATCATCATCTATCACTGCTTCTCCATCTATCATCATCTATCACTGCTTCTCCATCTATCATCATCTATCACTACTTCTCCATCTATCATCATCTATCACTGCTTCTCTATCTATCATCATCTATCACTGCTTCTCCATCTATCATCATCTATCACTGCTTCTCTATCTATCATCATCTATCACTGCTTCTCTATCTATCATCATCTATCACTGCTTCTCCATCTATCATCATCTATCACTGCTTCTCCATCTATCATCATCTATCACTGCTTCTCCATCTATCATCATCTATCACTGCTTCTCCATCTATCATCATCTATCACTGCTTCTTCATCTATCATCATCTATCACTGCTTCTCCATCTATCATCATCTATCACTGCTTCTCCATCTATCATCATCTATCACTGCTTCTCCATCTATCATCATTTATCACTGCTTCTTCATCTATCATCATCTATCACTGCTTCTCCATCTATCATCATCTATCACTGCTTCTTCATCTATCATCATCTATCACTGCTTCTTCATCTATCATCATCTATCACTGCTTCTTCATCTATCATCATCTATCACTGCTTCTTCATCTATCATCATCTATCACTGCTTCTTCATCTATCATCATCTATCACTGCTTCTTCATGTATCATCATCTATCACTGCTTCTTCATCTATCATCATCTATCACTGCTTCTCCATCTATCATCATCTATCACTGCTTCTTCATCTATCATCATCTATCACTGCTTCTCTATCTATCATCATCTATCACTGCTTCTCCATCTATCATCATCTATCACTGCTTCTCCATCTATCATCATCTATCACTGCTTCTCCATCTATCATCATCTATCACTGCTTCTCCATCTATCATCATCTATCACTGCTTCTTCATCTATCATCATCTATCACTGCTTCTCCATCTATCATCATCTATCACTGCTTCTCCATCTATCATCATCTATCACTGCTTCTCCATCTATCATCATCTATCACTGCTTCTTCATCTATCATCATCTATCACTGCTTCTCCATCTATCATCATCTATCACTGCTTCTCCATCTATCATCTATCACTGCTTCTTCATCTATCATCATCTATCACTGCTTCTCCATCTATCATCATCTATCACTGCTTCTCCATCTATCATCATCTATCACTGCTTCTCCATCTATCATCATCTATCACTGCTTCTCCATCTATCATCATCTATCACTGCTTCTCCATCTATCATCATCTATCACTGCTTCTCCATCTATCATCATCTATCACTGCTTCTCCATCTATCATCATCTATCACTGCTTCTCCATCTATCATCATCTATCACTGCTTCTTCACCTATCATCATCTATCACTGCTTCTCCATCTATCATCATCTATCACTGCTTCTCCATCTATCATCATCTATCACTGCTTCTCCATCTATCATCTATCACTGCTTCTCCATCTATCATCATCTATCACTGCTTCTCCATCTATCATCATCTATCACTGCTTCTCCATCTATCATCTATCATTGCTTCTCCATCTATCATCATCTATCACTGCTGCTCCATCTATCATCATCTATCACTGCTTCTCCATCTATCATCATCTATCACTGCTTCTCCATCTATCATCATCTATCACTGCTTCTCCATCTATCATCATCTATCACTGCTTCTCCATCTATCATCATCTATCACTGCTTCTCCATCTATCATCATCTATCACTGCTTCTCCATCTATCATCATCTATCACTGCTTCTCCATCTATCATCATCTATCACTGCTTCTCCATCTATCATCATCTATCACTGCTTCTCCATCTATCATCATCTATCACTGCTTCCCCATCTATCATCATCTATCACTGCTTCTCCATCTATCATCATCTATCACTGCTTCTCCATCTATCATCATCTATCACTGCTTCTCCATCTATCATCATCTATCACTGCTTCTTCATCTATCATCATCTATCACTGCTTCTCCATCTATCATCATCTATCACTGCTTCTCCATCTATCATCATCTATCACTGCTTCTCCATCTATCATCATCTATCACTGCTTCTCCATCTATCATCATCTATCACTGCTTCTCCATCTATCATCATCTATCACTGCTTCTCCATCTCTCATCATCTATCACTGCTTCCCCATCTATCATCGTCTCTTAACTGTTTCCCTTTCTCACTGTTTCCCTTTATCATTATTTCCTTTTATCACTGTTTTCTTTTCTCACTGTTTTCTTTTCTCACTGTTTCCCTTTCTCACTGTTTCCCTTTCTCACGGTTTCCCTTTATCACTGTTTCCCTTTCTCACTGTTTCCCTTTCTCACTGTTTTTTTCTCGTTGTTTCCCTTTCACTGTTTCCCTTTCTCACTGTTTCCCTTTCTCACTGTTTTCCTTTCTCACTGTTTCCCTTTCTCACTGTTTCCCTTTCTCACTGGTTCCCTTTATCACTGTTTCCCTTTCTCACTGTTTCCCTTTCTCACTGTTTTCCTTTCTCACTGTTTTCTTTTCTCACTGTTTCCCTTTCTCACTGTTTCCCTTCATTACTGTTTTCTTTTCTCACTGTTTCCCTTTCTCACTGGTTTCCCTTTCTCACTGTTTCCCTTTATCACTGTTTCCCTTTCTCACTGTTTCCCTTTCTCACTGTTTTTTCTCATTGTTTCCCTTTCACTGTTTCCCTTTCTCACTGTTTCCCTTTCTCACTGTTTTCCTTTCTCACTGTTTCCCTTTCTCACTGTTTCCCTTTCTCACTGGTTCCCTTTATCACTGTTTCCCTTTCTCACTGTTTCCCTTTCTCACTGTTTTCCTTTCTCACTGTTTTCTTTTCTCACTGTTTCCCTTTCACTGTTTCCCTTTCTCACTGTTTTCTTTTCTCACTGTTTCCCTTTCACTGTTTCCCTTTCTCACTGTTTCCCTTTCTCACTGTTTCTCTTTCTCTCTGTTTCCCCTTTTCACTGTTTTCCTTTATCACTGTTTCCCTTTCTTGCACATGTACTTACTAACAGTAAAACAACGGGTCAATAACTTGCTCTGTTTCAAATTCCTCTCACTTTCTGCTTACGAGAGAGATCATTTTTTTTGCAACTATTAATTCTCCTTCCACGCACTTCCCATCAGGGGAATGATGATGATAATGATAATAATGTTAATAATAATAATAATAATAATAATAATAATAATAATAATAATAATAATAATAATAATAATGATAATAATAATAATAATAATAATAATAATAATAATAATAATAATAATAATAATAATAATAATAATAATAATAATCATAATAATAATAATAATAATAATCATAATCATAATAATAATAATAATAATAATAATAATAATAATAATAATAATAATAATAATAATAATAATAATAATCATAATAATAATAATAATCATAATAATAATAATAATAATAATAATAATAATAATAATAATAATAATAATAATAATAATAATGATGATGATAATAATAATAATAATAATAATAATAATAATAATAATAATAATAATAATAATAATAATAATCATAATAATAATAATAATAATAATAATAATAATAATAATAATAATAATAATAATAATAATATTTATTTGTACATGATTCAACTTATACAGACCATAGCTGACATCAGTGGCACAGTATATAAAAATCTCCTTGTTATGCAGAGCATTTCCCGCAACTTAGGTTAATTTTGTCCCCAGAATGCGACCCACACCAGTCGGCTGTGTAAACAGGGGCAGCAAGTGTCTAAAGGAAACATGCCCAATGTTCTCACCCTTACCGGGGATCGAACTACGGCACTCATTATGTGAGCTGATGTTACAAAAAACGTGATTCTAAAAGCTTAGAGATCTCCAGTGAATACTAGAAAGGACTGCCCTTCTAGCATCCAGCCTGTTACTGGGTTTTCGTAACAAGTAGTCAGTATCCTTGTCCAATTATCCATTAAAATTCAGTATGATTCAATAGTGCTTTAGGATTACAACTGGTAGGCTACTAACTAGAGAAATTAAAATTTAATAAATCTATTATTTAAGTTGTCTAGGCGTATATCAAATTAAATTAAATTAATGATAATCACAGTAATCAAAATAATACTGATCACTTCTCTCGTATACAATATTATTGTGCTGAAAGCACATATCACATTTATAATTCTTAAGTACCGTCTGGTACATTAACATTTAATAAGATATTACAAATATGTACAAGTAAGTTTGTGTATGTGTGTAAGTGCTCTAAGTAGTTCTCTGTCTCACGACTCGACTAGACTTAAACAAGTGACTGACAAAGTCCTCTCATAAACTAACTTCTTGACCGACTGGCAATCATAACAGTCTGCTTGAACAATAAAAAGAATGCTAAGCCTAATAGCAATATAACCAGCAACTGCGACACAGAATCAGGAACAAGGAGATAATATAACTACACTAAGTAGTGACCATCTGCAGATCCTCCACAAAAGTCACAAAACTCCCATACTACTGAATCTAAGTTCAGCATAAGAAAATCCCCGACTGTGATAATACACAGATACCAGTACAAGTTAGGTCAGAAGCTACAGCTCAGGACCTGAGTTGCTCAGAGTGTCTATGAGACACACAACCTCAGTACAACGTCGAAAATCACTAAGTCTATACAGTGTTCTGTGAACAGAGTTCTACAGAACTAACAAGAATAATGAGACAGACAATCTGTCCAACCACCAAGAGAGTCTAGACCAGACTGAATACTTCAGGCGAGGTGAGGACACCCCCCCTCGATCACGTGATAGCTCAGTGGACAGCTGCAGCTCAGAAACAGAAGCCGGCAGAGTAACGAGCAAAGAGCGATAATTACAGTAATTAGGCAATCAAGACTTGAACTGAGCACATAATATGTTACATCCTACCTAACCAAAGGAAGCTAAGTCAAATAACAATATAAAGCAATACATTTGCGATTTAGCTATTATTACAAATATAAGCAATATAAAATTATATGAAAAGGTAATAATTATATATATACATAATCATTGCAACCCATTCAGGGGTTGCAACAGCTGAGCATATCAGAAAGTCTTACAGCCACCAAGCCAGGTGAATAACTGATTCTGTGGGAGAGGACACCTCCCTGGGGTTTCTACCTGGAGTCTAACTGGAGGGTATTCCGGGGATCAATGCCCCCGTGGCCCGGTCCATGACCAGGCCTCCTGTTGGATCAAGGCCTGATCAACGAGGCTGTTACTGCTGGCCGCACGCAGTCCAACGTACGAACTACAGTCCTGCTGATCCGGCACTGACTTTAGGCATCTGTCCAGCTCCCTCTTGAAGACAACCAGGGGTCTATTGGTAATTCCCCTTATGGCTGGTGGGAGGCTGTTGAACAATGAAGATCCACTGCGCCAAGATCCACTGCGCCAAGATCCACTGCGCCAAGATCCACTGCGCCAAGAGCCACTGCACCAAGATCCACTGCGCCAAGAGCCACTGCGTGTACCTTGAAACACATCCCTTGCAAGATTTTAGACGTCCGACTTAACAGCGATGCTAAAATCAGCTTGTTTCATTTACATCAAAGTTAATAAACCATACATGTTGCA
>NC_091314.1:4894358-4901858 GCF_038502225.1 Cherax quadricarinatus | reverse complement strand
ATCTCGTTGACATCATTATGCTGTACGAATGTGTTCCATACTCGAGTCATCCTGGATGTATATGATCTCAGATGGAGTGATGTTCTGGAGTGAAGTTGCTGCTCTCTCTCTCTCTCTCTCTCTCTCTCTCTCTCTCTCTCTCTCTCTCTCTCTCTCTCTCTCTCTCTCTCTCTCTCTCTCTCTCTCTCTCTCTCTCTCTCTCTCTCTCTCTCTCTCTCTCTCTCTCTCTCTCTCTCTCTCTCTCTCTCTCTCTCTCTCTCTCTCTCTCTCTCTCTCTCTCTCTCTCTCTCTCTCTCTCTCTCTCTCTCTCTCTCTCTCTCTCTCTCTCTCTCTCTCTCTCTCTCTCTCTCTCTCTCTCTCTCTCTCTCTCTCTCTCTCTCTCTCTCTCTCTCTCTCTCTCTCTCTCTCTCTCTCTCTCTCTCTCTCTCTCTCGCTCTCTCTCTCTCTCTCTCTCTCTCTCTCTCTCTCTCTCTCTCTCTCTCTCTCTCTCTCTCTCTCTCTCTCTCTCTCTCTCTCTCTCTCTCTCTCTCTCTCTCTCTCTCTCTCTCTCTCTCTCTCTCTCTCTCTCTCTCTCTGTCTCTCTCTCTCTCTCTCTCTCTCTCTCTCTCTCTCTCTCTTCCTCTCTCTCTCTCTCTCTCCCTCTCTCTCTCTCTCTCTCTCTCTCTCTCTCTCTCTCTCTCTCTCTCTCTCTCTCTCTCTCTCTCTCTCTCTCTCTCTCTCTTTTTTTTTTACACAGGGTTTGACAAGGTTAATGATCCCTAGCTTTATTGACAAGCTATTTACAGGTTAAGGATTCCTAACTTTATTGACAAGCTAAGAGCTGTTACCTACATCAGCTCATTTGAAAGCATTTTTATTGTTATGAGACATACAAGTAGGGAACAGGATGAAGTTGGAGCCATCTGTGGGCCAGCATTTTCATTTGATCTACTGACTTTATCTCGTTGACATCATTATGCTGTACGAATGTGTTCCATACTCGAGTCATCCTGGATGTATATGATCTCAGATGGAGTGATGTTCTGGAGTGAAGTTGCTGCTCTCTCTCTCTCTCTCTCTCTCTCTCTCTCTCTCTCTCTCTCTCTCTCTCTCTCTCTCTCTCTCTCTCTCTCTCTCTCTCTCTCTCTCTCTCTCTCTCTCTCTCTCTCTCTCTCTCTCTTTCTCTCCTTCTACACCTTCTTCCCTCTGTCTAATTTCCTCTGTCTGTCTTCTTCTGTCTGCCTCCTGACTGCCTTCCTTTGCCTTCTGTCTGCCTTTCTTTGTCTGCCTTCTTCTGTCTGTCTTCCTACTTTTATATACCTTCAACTTCTTTCCTCTTTTATCCACTCCCTTATGTCTCCCTTATTCTTGCCTCTCTCATCCCTCCCTCTTCCTTCTCCCCTCTCTCCCCTCCCCTCTCCCCTTCTCTCCCCACCTATGTGGTCTTCCAGCACGACATACTTAAGCTCTTTAGTCAAATAAGATCACTGAGACCAACTTAAAGACTTTAAGTAGCTGGCAGAAGTCGTAACTTACCCAGAACTTAACACAAAGACTACGAAGAATCCTTACGCTAATTATAAACCCATTAATTGCAATCCCATTAATTGGAAACCCACTAATTGGAAACCCATTAATTATAAACCCAATTAATTATCAACCCACTAATTGTAAACCTATTAATTGGAAACTCATTAATTATAAACCCAATTAATTATAAACCCACTAATTGCAAACCCATTAGTTGGAAACCCATTAATTCTAAACCCAATTAATTATAAACCCACTAATTGCAAAACCATTAATTGCAAAACCATTAATTGGAAACCCATTAATTCTAAACCCAATTAATTATAAACCCACTAATTGCAAGAATATTAACTCTAAACCAGATTAATTATAAACCCACTAATTAGAAACCCATTAATTGGAAACCCCATTAATTAGAAACCCCATTAATTAGAAAACCATCATTTGGAAATCCCATTTATTGGAAACCCATTATTTGGAAACCTCATTAATAAGAAACTCATTAATTAGAAACCCATTAATAGAAATCCCCCATTAATAAGAAACCCACTAATTAGAAACCCATTATTTGGAAACCCATAAATTTTAACATGTAATCAAACTCCCTATTTTTAATGGGGGGAATTGTCCCCCTGAAATTCCCAGACAGATTCCAAAGAAAAGTGTAAATTTGATTTTCTCGTCGCTTATTTTGGTCAGACTTGATGCAGACTTTTTCGTGAAATTTACTTAGAAAGTCTGAAAAGTGAGGGAGGTACCTGAAGTGCTGAAAGCTTGAAAAGTCTGACTGAAGACCAGGTAAATTTATATAAGCTCTTGTCTTAAGACTTTTTTCCATCCGGTTTTAGAATTATTATTATTATTATTATTATTATTATTATTATTATTATTATTATTATTATTATTACTGTTGTTGGTGTTGTTGTTATTATTATTATTATTATTATTTTAATTGCTGCATTTGTTATTGTTATTATTATCTTTATATATATATATATATAAATATATATATATATATATATATATATATATATATATATATATATATATATATATATATATATATATATATATATATATATATATATATATATATATATATATATTTGTTTATTTTTTATTTATTTATTTATGAAAGAGAGAGAGAGAGAGAGAGTGGTGACAATAAGGCAGGAGGAGGTGCATTTCCTTCTTAAATCACTTGACCAAGAAAAGGCTGTGGGCCCAGACAAGTTGAGCCCAAGATTGCTGAGAAGATGTGCAGACCAGCTAGCAGCACCTCTAACTCGCATCTTTCGGCACTGCCTAGTACAGTGTAAATGGCCCTCTCTATGGAAAGAGGCAAATGTAGTCCCTGTTCACAAAAAGAAGAGCAGAGCAGAAATCAGCAACTACAAACCAGTGTCACTCCTGTCAATCACTGCTAAGATCCTTGAGACAATAATCTCAAGACAAATGACAGAGTTTTTTGACTACCACTCACTACTTTGTGATCGTCAATACGGCTTCAGGAAAGGTTACTCTGCTGCTGATCTGTTGTTAAACCTCTCCACTAAGTGGCACCAGTCACTGGATGAATCCAAAGTCAGCTGTGTGGTAGCACTGGACATTGCTGGCGCTTTCGACCGGGTGTGGCACCAGGGCCTCTTAGCAAAACTTCAAGCACTGGGAATTGCAGGCTTTACGCTATGTCTCCTCAGTGATTACCTTCATGGTAGATCTCTAAGTGTAGTTCTCAATGGAACGGAATCAGCAAGACATCCTATTGGGGCAAGTGTTCCACAAGGAAGCGTGCTGGGTCCATTGTTATGGAATGTCTACTTCAACGACCTTCTTCATCTCATCCCAGAATCAAATGCATATGCAGACGACTGTACACTGACATTCACTTATCCAAGAGAAGAAATGCCAGCTGCTCTAAGCTACATCAATCACCAGCTGAGATCTATATCAGCTTGGGGAAATAGATGGCAAGTAACATTTGCACCTGAGAAAACGCAAATGATGATCGTCTCTAGGCACCATGATGGTAATGCTGGTGCAGTAGTAAGGATGAATGGGAGGATGTTGGCACCTGGAGAAGAAGTTGATATCCTTGGGGTGAAATTTGATTCCAAACTAACCATGAAGAACCATGTTGTAAATCTTGCAAACAAGGCAGCCAGGAAGCTTACAGCACTTCGCCGTATCTCCCATCTGCTTGACAGTAGGGGTTGCAAGATCCTGTACGAGGCACAAGTACGCTCGCACGTTGAGTATGCTCCACTTTCTTGGTTTGCCTGCCCCCCCCTCTCATCTGCGACTGCTTGACAGAGTAGAGAACAGAGCAAGACGTCTCATCTCTCGCCTGCACCCATCCTGGATAGATCTGTCATTTCAGCAGAGCCTTCAACATAGGAGGGATGTGGGTGGCCTTACTGTTATGTACAAGGCCAATATTGTCAAAATACCACACTTGGATCCACTTCGAGGACAGCATGAAACAAGCTTTTATGCCACAAGACGGGCAGAAAGCAGCAACTTCACTCTGGCTGTACCCTTCTCCAGAACATCACTCCATCTGAGATCATACATACCCAGGATGACTCGAGTATGGAACACATTCGTACAGCATAATGATGTCAACGAGATAAAGTCAGTTGATCAAATGAAAATGCTGGCCCACAGATGGCTCCAACTTCATCCTGTTTCCCTACTTGTATGTCTCATAACAATAAAAATGCTTTCAAATGAGCTGATGTAGGTAACAGCTCTTAGCTTGCCAATAAAGTTAGGAATCCTTAACCTGTAAATAGCTGTCAATAAAGCTAGGGATCCTTAACCTTGTCAAACCCTGTGTAAAAATAAAAAAAAAAAAAAAAAAAAAAAAAAAAAAAAAAAAAAAAAAAAAAAAAAGAGAGAGAGAGAGAGAGAGAGAGAGAGAGAGAGAGAGAGAGAGAGAGAGAGAGAGAGAGAAAGAGTTAGTTTCAGTTGCAGAATAATTCCGAGCACAGACAACGTTGGCATAATTTGTTTCTTAATAATTCATAATTCCAATCAACTAGTGATAATTAATATTACAAAATCTCATCTAAATTATAAATTTATAATAATTTATTAGGTAATTCAGCTGTTACGAAAGGAAGGAAGGAGGAGAAGGAAGAGAAGAGAAGGAGGAGGAGGAGGAGGAGGAAGAGAAGAAGGAGGTGGGGGAGAAAGAGGAGGCAGAGCAGGAGGGGGAGAAGAAGTGTAGGAAGAGAAAGGAGGAAGAGGAAGAGGTGGAGACACCAGCAAGAACAATAACAACTACAGTAGCAACAAGAACAGTAACAGCAGCAACAGTAGCAACAACAACAGTAGCAACAACAACAGTAGCAATATCAACAGTAGCAACAGCAAGAGTAGCAGCAACAACAGTAGGAACAACAACAGCAGCAATAACAACAATAGCAACAACAGTAGCAATATCAACAGCAGCAACAACAACAGTAACAGCAGCAACAGTAGCAACAACAACAGTAGCAGCAACAGCAGTAGTAACAACAAGAACAGTAGCAATATCAATAGTAGCAACAACAACAGTAGCAATATCAGTAACAGCAACAACAGTAGCAACAACAACAGTAGCAATATCAGTAACAGCAACAACAGTAGCAACAACAACAGTAGCAATAACAACAGTAGCAACAACAACAGTAGCAATAACAATAGTAGCAACAACATCAGTAGTAATATCAACAGTAGCAACAGCAACAGTAGCAACAACAACAGTAGCAACAACAACAACAGTAGCAACAACAACAGTAAGAACAACACCAGTAGCATCAATAACAGTAGCAACAACAACAGTAGCAACAGCAACAGTAGCAACAACAACAGTAGCACCAACAACAATAAGAACAACACCAGTAGCATCAATAACAGTAGCAACAACAACGGTAGCATCAATAACAACAACAACAACAGTAGCAACAACAACAGTAAGAACAACACCAGTAGCATCAATAACAGTAGCAACAACAACAGCATCAATAACAACAACAACAACAGTAGCAACAACAAGAACAGTATCAACATCAACAACAGTAGAATAACAACAACAGTAGCAACAACAGTATCAGCAACAACAACAGCAAAAACAACAACAACAACAACAGCAAAAACAACAACAACAACAGCAAAAACAACAACAACAACAGCAAAAACAACAACAACAACAACAGCAAAAACAACAACAACAACAACAGCAAAAACAACAACAACAACAACAGCAAAAACAACAACAACAACAACCCAATTTAACATAAATGATCAGTGCAAAAAAAAAAAAAACCTCAGTTACTGTATTAATCCAAATTATCCAACAAAAATTATTTTATGCCCATTTGTAACCATTTTTCCCATCGAAGAAAAAAAAGATATATGGTAAATTAATCATCCCAGGCAGCGAACAGGTGTCGAAAAAAATATATATATAATCAGGTTAATTATAATCCCCCCCCCAAAAAGAAAAATTGGAAATGAGAGACTTGTAATCAAATTATTGTGGACTACAAATCAGGTCGAAAGGTCATCAGTATCCAGCAGGTCACGGCAGGGTTCTCAGGTCACCTGCGACCATGTCACATTGAGGTCACCCCGTCGGAATGGTGCACCTGTCGTTTTCTTCTGAGTTGATGTCGAAGCTTTGTTGATGCGAGGTTTCTTTATTGAGGGGAGGTCACTTTATTGAGGGGAGGTCACTTTATTGAGGGAGGTTACTTTATTGAGGGAGGTTACTTTATTGAGAGAAAGGTCACTTTATTGAGGGGAGGTCACTTTATTGAGGGGAGGTCACTTTATTGAGGGAGGTTACTTTATTGAGAGAAAGGTCACTTTATTGAGGGGAGGTCACCTTATTGAGGGAGGTTACTTTATTGAGAGAAAGGTCACTTTATTGAGGGGAGGTCATTTTATTGAGAGGAGGTCACTTTATTGAGAGGAGGTCACTTTATTGAGAGGAGGTCACTTTATTGAGGGAGGTCACTTTATTGAGGGAGGTCACTTTATTTAGGGAGGTCACTTTATTGAGGGGAGGTCACTTTATTGAGAGGTTACTTCATTGAGAGAGGTCACTTTATTGAGAGGGAGGTTACTTCATTGAGAGGGAGGTCACTTTATTGAGGGAGGTCACTTTATAGAGAGAGATGTCACTTTACTGAGGGAGGTCATTTTATTGAGAGGGAGATCACTTTATTGAGAAGGAGGTCACTTTATTGAGAGGGATGTCACTTTATTGAGGGAGGTCACTTTATTAAGGGAAGGTCACTTTATTGAGGGGAGGTCACTTTAGTGATGGGAGGTCACTTTATTGGGAGGTCACATTTTTTAGGGAGGTCACTTTATTGAGAGGGAGGTCACTTTATTGAGGGAGGTCACTTTATTGAGAGGGAGGTCACTTTATTGAGGAAGGTCACTTTATTGAGAGGGAGGTTGCTTTATTGAGGGGAAGTCACTTTATTGAGGGAGGTCACTTTATTGAGGGAGGAAGTCACTTTATTGGGAGGTCACTTTATTGAGGGGAGGTCACTTTAGTGATGGGAGGTCACTTTATTGAGGGGAGGTCACTTTATTGAGGGGAGGTCACTTTATTGATGCGAAGTCACTTTATTATGGGGAGGTCACTTTATGGTGGGGAGTCACTTTTTTGAGGGGAGGTCACTTTACTGAGGGAAGGTCACTGTATTGAGGGGAGGTCACTTTACTGAGGGAAGGTCACTATATTGATGGGAGGTCACTTCACTGAGGGAAGGTCACTATATTAAGGGGAGGTCACTATACTGAGGGAGGTCACTATATTGAGGGAGGTCCCTATACTGAGGGGAGGTCACTATATTAAGGGAACTAGGTCGAGTTGGCCTAAATCTTACATGGTTGAAACGTCAATTTGTACACATGGAGAGACACATGATGCAGGATGAGCCATTAATGGGACGAAGCTTCGATCAGTGTGGAGCTTCATCGACGAGTTCA
>NC_091314.1:4886858-4889358 GCF_038502225.1 Cherax quadricarinatus | reverse complement strand
AATTAGCAAACAAAAGCTGAAGCAATTTAAGAGGCACTTACACAGGCGTGGGCACCACCATCCATGTTACTCACTCACTCCCAAAATCCCAGAGTATATTAGAGTTATCTAGTTCATTAACATATTATCGAAGGTTCATTTATTTCAGAGGTTCAGTGATGGGTGGAGGATGTAACACCGACAACATCTGTGTTGAAAAAGTCACAGGATATTTATTGATCATATACTGGGACAACAGACAACACATTTAAAAGTGAAGCTTTGTCGTAATCGATCTATCATTCGTGATAGACAATGACTTAAGAGACTGATTGACTGACCATCAGTCAATGGCGTATGCCATAGTGAAGTGTGACACTGGTGAAGCAGTTCTGGCAGACTTATCTTCCATGCTGGTCGCTACAGTTCTCACCGTATCTTGTGAGCGCATTTGTCTTATTGTCCGTAACTGTAAATACTGTATATGGGCAATATACACTGTAAATACCAACTTATTCTGGTGAGGAAATACAATCATTTATTCTCTCTGCTGGCGTTTACCTCGTTACTAATTGGTTATCGTGCTACGTCAAGGTGTGCAGGTCAATAGTCAAAGACAGATGAAGATGCATTTGGCTGATGGAACCTACAGCGTAGGCGAAACGTTTCATCAGTGAAGATGCCTAACTGCTTCTTAATCATCACCTCCTACCAAAACTGGCAGACTGATCACATCAAAACTATTTCTTCTTCTAACCAGGCTTGAGACCCTGGCCTCCGCCTACAAATCCCTTCTCACCTACCTAAGCGTACACAGGTCACAGAGGCAGTAGCTTCGAACCTTCTGCCCTCAGATCATTTGTTTTCATTAAAAATTATATTCCACACTAAGACACACGTCGAACATATTTACCTAAATCAACAGTAAAGATCCTCCAAGTTCTGTACATATGTTTTAAGCGTCAAACTTGCGGCACTGTACACCACCAGTATTGTGGTATCTGGCACTGTATGCCATCACTATTGTGGTATCCGGCACTGCTGTAGTGCAGGAAATGCAAATGAGTTAGACACACAGATACAGTAGAAACAATGGCTTTCTGGGCGTTGATTTTAGTAAGGGAGAAGAGTGTTAATCTCCCCAGCATGACTTGTGTTCTAACTCTCCCTGTTGCTTCTTTGGCAAGCAGTTAGGTTAGGTAAGGTTCGTCAGGAAACAGGACAAGTGTTTCCTGACGCGGGTGTTAGTCAGATGATGACCCGCCTTTGGAGCTTTGGTCATCTGACCGAGGCCTTCCGCTGGCTTACCGGTCTACCCCTTTAAAAATAAGGACATAATTAAATATTTTTGGCAAGCAGTACCTGCAAGTTGATAATTGAGACATATGACTGATGACTGAGGCACATGTGCAACACCTGAGTGTCTCTCTTTCCTAGATGCTGCACATATTTCTAATTCTCACCCTATTCAAACTCCCTATTTACCGACTTACCTACTGACGTTCTCCCTATTTTCTTCCCCAGTGGTGACTCGATAATGGCCCAGGGTAGACCGAAATGTCGCCTATTTTCGTATTTTTTGGTCACTGCTCACTGATTTCTTCATTCGGGAAATGATTTTCTGCCTATTACAATTAGAACACTGTATATTTTCTGAGTAAAATTGGTGCCTGGCTGAGAGAGACTCATCTTCATTAGTCAAGTTAATGAGGCTGGCCCAGAGTTAATGATTACTGTTTAATTTACTAAAATGACAGGCAACAGTTGCTGTGAGAAGGGGGGATGTCTCTGTCTGTCTGTCTGTCTCTCTCTCTCTCTCTCTCTCTCTCTAAGTCAAACTCTCATATATGTTTAATTTACTAAAATGACAGGCAACAGTTGCTGTGAGAAGGGGGGATGTCTCTGTTTTCTCTCTCTCTCTCTCTCTCTCTCTCTCTCTCTCTCTCTAAGACAAACTCTCATATGTGCACTTAAGATAACAGTCAAGTCTATCAGGTTTGAAGCCTGAGCAGTGGGTGAAAGTCCTAATCACGCTCAGGCTGTCATTGACACAGGTTCGAATCCCCTTGCATATCTGATTCATTTAATAACATTTGCATATTAGTCTGATATCTTAATGATATTACAGTGTGTGGAGTTTTGTACACTGGGTAGTGGTGGAGAGCTTTGAGAAGGAAAGAGAGAGAGAGAGAGAGAGAGAGAGAGAGAGAGAGAGAGAGAGAGAGAGAGAGAGAGAGAGAGAGAGAGAGAGAGAGAGAGAGAGAGAGAGAGAGAGAGAGAGAGAGAGAGAGAGAGAGAGAGAGAAAGAGAGAGAGAGAGAATTTTGGGATAAGAATTCAGAATTACATCACTGGAGATGAAACAGGGGTGATAGTGAGTGACTGTGTGAGTGAGAGAGTGAGTGAGAGAGTGAATGAGAGTGAGTGATTGAGTGAGTGAGTGAGTGAGTGACTGAGCGAGCGAGTGAGTGAGTGATTGAGTGGGTGAGTGAGTGAGTGAGTGATTGAGTGAGTGAGTGAGT